>NC_141353.1:6342500-6552500 GCF_057382095.1 Aulonocara sp. 'chitande type north' Nkhata Bay
GAATGGCACCTGTTTGAACTCATCTGTATAAAAGACACCTGTCCACAGCCTCAAACAGTCAGACTCCAAACTCCGTCATGGCCAAGACCAAAGAGCTTTCGAAGGACAGCAGGAAAAGTATTGTAGACCTGCACCAGACTGGGAAGAGTGAATCTACAACAGGCAAGCAGCTTGGTGTGAAAAAATCAACTGTGGGAGCAATCATCAGAAAATGGAAGACATACAAGACCACTGATAATCTCCCTCGATCTGGGGCTCCACGCAAGATCTCATCCCGTGGGGTCAAAATGATCATGAGAACGGTGAGCAAAGATCCCAGAACCACACGGGGGGACCTGGTGAATGACCTGCAGAGAGCTGGGACCAAAGTAACAAAGGTCACCATCAGTAACACACTACAACGGCAAGGAATCAAATCCCGCAGTGCCAGACGTGTTCCGCTGCTGAAGCCAGTGCATGTCCAGGCCCGTCTGAAGTTTGCCAGAGAGCACATGGATGATACAGCAGAGGATTGGGAGAATGTCATGTGGTCAGATGAAACCAAAGTAGAACTTTTTGGTATAAACTCAACTCGTCGTGTTTGGAGGAAGAAGAATACTGAGTTGCATCCCAAGAACACCATACCTACTGTGAAGCATGGGGGTGGAAACATCATGCTATGGGGCTGTTTTTCTGCCAAGGGGACAGGACGACTGATCCGTGTTAAGGACAGAATGAATGGGGCCATGTATCGTGAGATTTTGAGCCAAAACCTCCTTCCATCAGTGAGAACTTTGAAGATGAAACGAGGTTGGGTCTTCCAACATGACAATGATCCAAAACACACCGCCCGGGCAACAAAGGAGTGGCTCCGTAAGAAGCATTTGAAAGTCCTGGAGTGGCCTAGCCAGTCTCCAGACCTCAACCCCATAGAAAATCTGCGGCGGGAGTTGAAAGTCCGTGTTGCTCGGCGACAGCCCCAAAACATCACTGCTCTCGAGAAGATCTGCATGGAGGAATGGGCCAAAATACCAGCTACTGTGTGTGCAAACCTGGTAAAGACCTATAGTAAACGTTTGACCTCTGTTATTGCCAACAAAGGTTATGTTACAAAGTATTGAGTTGTATTTTTGTTATTGACCAAATACTTATTTTCCACCCTGATTTACGAATAAATTCTTTACAAATCCTACCATGTGGATTCATGGATTTTTTTTTCACATTCTGTCTCTCACAGTTGAAGTGTACCTCTGGTGCAAATTACTGACCTTTGTCATAATTTTAGGTGGGGGAACTTGCACAATCGGTGGCTGACTAAATACTTTTTTGCCCCACTGTAATTACCCAGCTACATTTCTGAAAGAATGCAAAAGCATTGACATATATTTTTCCTTCCTACAATAGCCCGACGGGCAGGGAAGAGATAGATTTTGGTAGCCCGGGGACGTCGGGCTAGCGATATTGCGAGCCCTGTATCTGATTGAGGAATCACTCATCTTTGGAAAAGAGAGTTTATTACAGAGAAATATCTCTTTCCAAAATAAAAGCTATACTATCCACTTCTTCTGGGCTATATTCTCAGCAGCATAAGGAGAATCATGTGCTAACAGCTGTCTAAATGACTCGGCTAAAGTTAGTAGCATGCTTGTTGTTAGCTCGTTAACGTGTTGGCCGTCTAGCCCCATGCACGGAGCGATCGGCGGTAGCTCGTTAACGGAGATTTGCCGTGTTGTGGCGTTAAGGTCATTTCAATGAGATTAACCTGAAAGCACTAGTGGGAACACAACGAATATGACTGCACATTTACGCCGACATCATCCTAGTGCAAAGACAAGTGGAAGCAGACAAAAAAAAGCAAGCAATGTCAGGCAAGTCAGAGTCGAGTCTCAAGTCACTGGTGTAAAAGTCCGAGTCAAGTCACAAGTCTGAAATTTTGAATTTCAAGTCCTTTCGAGTCTTTAAAAAAAAAAAAAAAAAACGAAAAAAGAATGTTGCAGTTATATGCTAAATATAAATATTAGACCATGTAATTTTTAAATCTGTGTTTTTCTCAACACATGACAAAATAGTGAACAAATTGTGAAATTGCACCTCTTTAAAATGCAGCTCAATTAAACCTAGCTCCAAGAATAATTTTCACCGACAGTTCTGAGATAAGCTGCATGTTATTCTTGGATGCGGTTGTAGGACCGGTGTCGTGCCAAAGTAGGTATCCCCGACAGAATTTGTTTCCCCTGTGCTGGGAGCACGCAGGAAGTACTGATGTTTTCATTTTGTGAAAAATTAGTATCATTACATTACCATTCAGTTTGAGGGTTACAACAGAAAATTATATATTTATTGCTCACGGGGTATCAGATGGGATTATTTTAATAAACCATAAACATTTTGGCTAATAACTATTTTTATTCTCCTGTAACTTTATTATATAAAGAGCTAAATCCTCCAAAGTTTCAGGAGAAATGCGTCATAATAAGAAGTGTTTGTGAACGAAAAATCAGCAATGTGGGATACTGTTTGTCCGTGATTTACACAGGGGGAACAAATTGTGGCAGGACCAGCCTGATATTATTTGTATCCCACTATAACTTCGTTGTATAAAGAGCTAAGATCTCAAAAATGTCAGGAGTAGTTAGTCATTATAAGAAGTGTTTGTAAACTAAAAATCAACAATGCGGGATACTGTTTGTCTGTGATTTGGACAGTCCAGCGTGTGCTCCCGACGCAGGGGAAACAAATTCTGTCGGGGATACCTAGTTTGGCACGATAGTAACTTCAGGTCACTGCAACAAGCCCAGGTACAGTTTACCGCCAGATGGGTACAGGACCTTGAAATGCACCGTGTAGAACGAAAGACCATCGTACGTATCATAAGTTTACCAGTCTCACAAATCGTCTTCATAAATACACAATCGTTAACCGTTTATTAATAGGACCTTTAAGCTCAACGGTAATTAATTAGCAGTGGAAATAATTTCTGGTACGCATCACAGAAATGTAGCAGTGACAATAATACTGTATGCTGTAATCGTACTGGGCAATTAGTGATACAAAAAACTTGTTTTATCCTGTGAATTATGTTTTTGTCACTGTACCATAATAACAGAAGCGAAACGCAATATTGTGTCAGGACAATTCACTATTTATGCACAATAAACAAAGGAGCATAGCGCGACAATTTCTTTTCAGCGCCAGACTTGCTTGTAACCTATATCACCAATTATGTTAAGAAAAATGACGCATTAACTACAACAGCAGACTAACCTGTGAGCTGGAGTGTTCTGGGACGTTATATTTGGTCTTTGAATGGCTGCAATCCAGGCCACCCGTCGCCTCTTTGTTACTTCGGAAACATGGCTCGAACAATTTCTCTTCAACGACGTAATCCGATAACAACCGATCTCTTTACCCGTCGGCTTTCCGTGGCTGTCATGCGACCGGCTATTGCAGTTAATAACACAACGGCTTCTTGCCATTTTTGTGTTTCTTTTTTATCGCTGTGATTTCAATTGAAAGCCTGCGTGCGCTAGTACCTCTTGCCACGAGTTCCCAGAATCCTTTGCGGTTTTACCCCTGAATGACGTCACATTTTCAATCTCTATATAATATGCATTTTAAATTTTATATTTGGGGTGAAATATCAAGTCTTTTCAAGTAAACCGGTTCAAGTCCAATTCAAGTCCCAGGTCATTGGTGTAAAAGTCCAAGTCAAGTCACAAGTCTTAGAACATTTTTTCAAGTCAAGTCTAAAGTCATAAAATTAATGACTCGAGTCTGACTCGAGTCCAAGTCATGTGACTCGAGTCCACACCTCTGGTATATATATAACAAAACACCCAGCACGCCCCTGCGGGCGGTTTATCCTTCAAGCTCGGGTCCTCTACCAGAGGCCTGGGAGCTTGAGGGTCCTGCGCAGTATCTTAGCTGTTCCCAGGACTGCGCTCTTCTGGACAGAGATTTCCGATGTTGTTCCCGGGATCTGCTGGAGCCACTCGCCTAGCTTGGTAGTCACCGCACCTAGTGCTCCGATTACCACGGGGACCACCGTTACCTTCACCCTCCACATCCTCTCGAGCTCTTCTCTGAGCCCTTGGTATTTCTCCAGCTTCTCGTGTTCCTTCTTCCTGATATTGCTGTCATTCGGAACCGCTACATCGATCACTACGGCCGTCTTCTTCTGTTTGTCTACCACCACTATGTCCGGTTGGTTAGCCACCACCATTTTGTCCGTCTGTATCTGGAAGTCCCACAGGATCTTAGCTCGGTCATTCTCCACCACCCTTGGGGGCATCTCCCATTTTGACCTCGGGACTTCCAGGTTATACTCCGCACAGATGTTCCTGTACACTATGCCGGCCACTTGGTTATGGCGTTCCATGTATGCCTTGCCTGCTAGCATCTTGCACCCTGCTGTTATGTGCTGGATTGTCTCTGGGGCATCTTTACACAGCCTGCACCTGGGGTCTTGCCTGGTGTGATAGACCCCAGCCTCTATGGATCTTGTGCTCAGAGCTTGTTCTTGTGCTGCCATGATTAGTGCCTCTGTGCTGTCTTTCAGTCCAGCTTTGTCCAGCCACTGGTAGGATTTCTGGATATCAGCCACCTCCTCTATCTGCCGGTGGTACATACCGTGCAGGGGCCTGTCCTTCCATGATGGTTCCTCGTCTCCCTCCTCTTTCTTGGGTTTCTGCTGCCTGAGGTATTCACTGAGCACTCGGTCAGTTGGGGCCATCTTCCCAATGTATTCTTGGATGTTCGTTGTCTCATCCTGGACTGTGGTGCTGACACTCACCAGTCCCCGGCCCCCTTCCTTCCGCTTAGCGTACAGCCTCAGGGTGCTGGACTTGGGGTGAAACCCTCCATGCATGGTAAGGAGCTTTCTTGTCTTTATGTCAGTGGCTTCTATCTCCTCCTTTGGCCAGCCTATTACCCCAGCAGGGTACCTGATCACGGGCAGGGCGTACGTGTTGATGGCCCGGATCTTGTTCTTACCATTCAGCTGACTCCTCAGGACTTGCCTGACCCTCTGCAGGTACTTGGTGGTTGCAGCTTTTCTAGCGGCCTCTTCATGGTTCCCATTCGCCTGCGGGATCCCCAGGTACTTGTAACTGTCCTCTATGTCTGCAATATTGCCTTCTGGTAGTTCAATCCCCTCAGTTCTGACTACCTTCCCTCTCTTTGATACCATCCGACTACACTTCTCCAGTCCGAACGACATTCCAATGTCATTGCTGTATAGCCTGGTAGTGTGGATCAGTGAATCGATGTCTCGTTCACTCTTGGCATACAGCTTGATGTCATCCATGTACAGGAGGTGGCTGACAACTGCTCCGTTCCGTAGTCGGTATCCGTAGCCAGTCTTGTTAATGATCTCACTGAGGGGGTTCAGGCCTATGCAGAACAGCAGTGGGGACAGAGCATCTCCTTGGTAGATCCCGCACTTGATGGTGACTTGTGCTATGGGCTTGGAGTTGGCCTCTAGTGTTGTACGCCACATCCCCATTGAGTTCCTGATGAAGGCTCTTAGGGTCCCATTGATCTTGTACAATTCTAGGCATTCCAGTATCCAGCTGTGGGGCATTGAGTCATAGGCCTTCTTGTAATCAATCCAGGCAGTGCACAGGTTGGTCAGTCTGGTCTTGCAGTCTCGGCTGATTGTTCTGTCTACCAGTAGCTGGTGTTTTGCGCCTCTGGTATTCTTGCCAATTCCTTTCTGTGTCCCGCTCATGTATTGACCCATGTGCCTGTTCATCTTAGCCGATATGATGCCTGACAGGAGCTTCCATGTAGTACTGAGGCAGGTTATTGGTCGGTAGTTGGAGGGGACCGGTCCCTTCTTGGGGTCCTTGGGGATCAGGACCGTCCGGCCTTCAGTTAGCCATTCCGGGTGTCTCTCGTTAACTAGCAGCTGGTTCATTTGTGCTGCCAGACGCTCGTGGAGTGCAGTTAGCTTCTTCAGCCAGTAGGCGTGAACCATGTCGGGCCCTGGTGCTGTCCAACTCTTCATACTGGAGACCCTTTCTTGGATATCTGCCACTGTGATGGTTACTGGACCCTGTTCAGGGAGGTCGCTGTGGTCTGCCCTCAGATCCTCTAGCCACTGAGCATTGCCGTTATGGGTTGCATCCTTCTCCCATATGCTCTTCCAGTATTGCTCCGTCTCCAGCCTTGGTGGTGCTGTTCTCTTATTGTTCCCTTGCCACTGAGAGTACACCTTTGCTGGTTCTGTGGAGAACAGCTGGTTTATTCTCCTGCCTTCTATCTCTCTGGTGTACCTCCTCAAGCGGCTGGCCAAGGCTGTGAGTCTTTGCTTGGCAGTTTCCAAGGCCTCAGGTATGGACAGCTTGCTGTATTTCTTAGGCACCTTATTCGTCGCACCTTTCTGCAACTCCGTTAGTTGGCTAACCTCTCTCCGTGCTACTTTGATCTTGCCCTCTAGCCTCCTTCTCCATGGAGGGTACTGCCCCTTGTGGCTGTTCAACTTGTAGCCAAGCATCTCACTGATCACTGCTGCCGTATTGTAGATCAGCTTGTTAGTGTCGGTAATCGTGGTTGTAGGTATTGCCCGTAGTGCTGCATTAACATCATCTAGCAGACCTTCTGAGGGTACTTCACGTAATCTTGGTAACCGGCTACGGGGGATCCAGGTTTCAAACTTGGCCATGATCCTATTTTTCAGGTCAGTTCCTCTCGCACTCAACGATCCTTCTCCTATCGCACTTGGGGCTATGTACCCAATCTCGGGTGGGGGTGATGATATCTCCCCCCTGACCTGGCGTCCTGACTCCTCCTTGCCGTAGCATTTGTGTTGTACCTCGTCAATCTCTAGCTGTGAGAGCAGTCCCTTCTTTCGAATGTTGGAACACTGAGCTACTAGTTGTTTCGCCGTCATTGTGGATGTTGGGTATCGAAGAATCCATAGGTCCCTCATCCTATTCATGTAGCCCCTTCCGCCGGGGTTACTTGCGTAGTAGCATTCCAACAACGCCCTGTTTTCGTCCCTTGCCCACCGATGCCTTCTTGTTCCAGTAGCCCACTTTTCGTCAGGGTGCCCTGGTTCCTCAACACCTGACGCGGACCTTGTTGATCCGGGCGACGTCCGAGCCGGCATGCCTTCATATTTATCTGTCTCGCTCATGTCTGCGGTAGGCTTGCTTAGCATAGGGGGTCTAGCCTTAGGACCCTTACTGGATACAGACGCCCCAGGCAGGAATCGAACTTGCGACCCTCTGCTCCAAAGGCGTGTAGTCTAACCACTACGCTATCCACATATATACACACACATATATATATACACACATATATATACACACACACATAAAAACACCCAGCACGCCCCTGCGGGCGGTTTATCCTTCAAGCTCGGGTCCTCTACCAGAGGCCTGGGAGCTTGAGGGTCCTGCGCAGTATCTTAGCTGTTCCCAGGACTGCGCTCTTCTGGACAGAGATCTCCGATGTTATTCCCGGGATCTGCTGGAGCCACTCGCCTAGCTTGGGAGTCACCGCACCTAGTGCTCCGATTACCACGGGGACCACCGTTACCTTCACCCTCCACATCCTCTCGAGCTCTTCTCTGAGCCCTTGGTATTTCTCCAGCTTCTCGTGTTCCTTCTTCCTGATATTGCTGTCATTCGGAACCGCTACATCGATCACTACGGCCGTCTTCTTCTGTTTGTCTACCACCACTATGTCCGGTTGGTTAGCCACCACCATTTTGTCCGTCTGTATCTGGAAGTCCCACAGGATCTTAGCTCGGTCATTCTCCACCACCCTTGGGGGCATCTCCCATTTTGACCTCGGGACTTCCAGGTTATACTCGGCACAGATGTTCCTGTACACTATGCCGGCCACTTGGTTATGGCGTTCCATGTATGCCTTGCCTGCTAGCATCTTGCACCCTGCTGTTATGTGCTGGATTGTCTCTGGGGCATCTTTACACAGCCTGCACCTGGGGTCTTGCCTGGTGTGATAGACCCCAGCCTCTATGGATCTTGTACTCAGAGCTTGTTCTTGTGCTGCCATGATTAGTGCCTCTGTGCTGTCTTTCAGTCCAGCTTTGTCCAGCCACTGGTAGGATTTCTGGATATCAGCCACCTCCTCTATCTGCCGGTGGTACATACCGTGCAGGGGCCTGTCCTTCCATGATGGTTCCTCGTCTCCCTCCTCTTTCTTGGGTTTCTGCTGCCTGAGGTATTCACTGAGCACTCGGTCAGTTGGGGCCATCTTCCCAATGTATTCTTGGATGTTCGTTGTCTCATCCTGGACTGTGGTGCTGACACTCACCAGTCCCCGGCCCCCTTCCTTCCGCTTAGCGTACAGCCTCCGGGTGCTGGACTTGGGGTGAAACCCTCCATGCATGGTAAGGAGCTTTCTTGTCTTTATGTCAGTGGCTTCTATCTCCTCCTTTGGCCAGCCTATTACCCCAGCAGGGTACCTGATCACGGGCAGGGCGTACGTGTTGATGGCCCGGATCTTGTTCTTACCATTCAGCTGACTCCTCAGGACTTGCCTGACCCTCTGCAGGTACTTGGTGGTTGCAGCCTTTCTAGCGGCCTCTTCATGGTTCCCATTTGCCTGCGGGATCCCCAGGTACTTGTAACTGTCCTCTATGTCTGCAATGTTGCCTTCTGGTAGTTCAATCCCCTCAGTTCTGACTACCTTCCCTCTCTTTGTTACCATCCGACTACACTTCTCCAGTCCGAACGACATTCCAATGTCATTGCTGTATACATATATATATATATATATATATATATATATTAGGGGTGCAACGATATTCGTATCGATATTGAACCGTTCGATACAGTGCTTTCGGTTCGGTACGCATATGTATCGAACAATACAACATTTGTAATTTATTTGATCAACTTTCCTTCTGACGATGCTGTCTGTGTTGAGCGCTCAGTGAATCTGCGTTCGACTACTCCGCCTAGGCTGCACTGTCGAGCGCAGATCCACTGAGCGCTCAACACAGACAGCATCGTCAGAAGGAAGAGCGCAGGGCAAGCTAGCGAGACAGAAGTTAAGCTCTCCTTGCAAGATGGACCTCCCCCACTCTCATTCAGATCTGGCGTTTGGAATTATTTTGGTTTTCATGTGACGTATGACCCTGAAGGTAAGCGAGTCATGGACTAAAGTAAAACAGTATGTTGGATGTGCCACGCAATGCTTAATTACATGGGTGGGAACTAGTGTGTTAGCGCAGTTAGCTCGTTAACGTGTTGGCCGTCTAGCCCCATGCACGGGGCGATCGGCGGTAGCTCGTTAACGGAGATTTGCCGTGTTGTGGCGTTAAGGTCATTTCAACGAGATTAACCTGAAAGCACTAGTGGGAACACAACGAATATGACTGCACATTTACGCCGACATCATCCTAGTGCAAAGACAAAAACAACAAGCATGCTACCAACTTTAGCCGAGTCATTTAGACAGCTGTTAGCACATGATTCTCCTTATGCTGCTGAGAATATAGCCCAGAAGAAGCGGATAGTATAGCTTTTATTTTGGAAAGAGACATTTCTCTGTAATAAACTCTCTTTTCCAAAGATGAGTGATTCCTCAATCAGATACAGGGCTCGCAAAATCGCTAGCCCGACGTCCTGAGGCTAGCGATTTTTTTCAGACGGGCTACCCTGCCCGTCGGGCTATTGTAGGAAGGAAAAATATATGTCAATGCTTTTGCATTCTTTCAGAAATGTAGCTGGGTAATTATGTCATTGGCATCGGTGAGCCACTGTCAATATGTGACATATTGAAATCGCGTTTGAATTTGCGCTTGTTTTTTTGCTTTCACTTTGCAATCGTGCGAACTGTGTATAGAGAGCGACAGCACTGATCTGTGAGTGATGATAATTTGTGCACCAATTCCTCTGACATCGTCTTATTAATCGTTAGCTTACTATGCAAACATGACAAGTGAAATCTCCCGCAGCAAGCTTAAACATGTGAGAGGTTGATCGCGCAGAGAATCGCTGAGCTTATGTGAGTGCGTGTGTAAAAGCAGCAGTATATATATTTTAGTTCTGCTGAGCCAAATAAGACAGGTCGGGGTGAAGAAGTGACAGCCAAAGAAAAGCTTACCACAAAACGGAGAAGTTATGACAAATGAGACTATAAGGCAAAAAGAAAGTGCAGCTTTATGGTTTCATGGACAAAATAATTTCTGTGGCTGCAATATGACGAGCTAAATAACCAGGGCTGCACATAAGTGGTCCGCAGGTGCGCATTCGCTGTCAAAATAAAAAACGCGCACAAGGGTTAGGGTTAAATTTAAAAACTGTACTTTTGAGTTAAAATATATATTTATAATTTTAATAAATGACAAATTAAAAAGGCATGAACATTTTTTTGTATCGAAAAAATATCGAACCGTGACACCAAAGTATCGAACCGAACCGTGAATTTTGTGTATCGTTGCACCCCTAATATATATATATATACATACATATATATATATATATATACACACATACACACATATATGCATGCTACATATCTGCATATCAAATAGCTCTAAACTGCCCCATTGCACTGTGTGTATACAATCCAATGCACCTCAATGTGTTCTGAATTCCATTAGGAGACTATCACAACTCCACACATCATTATAACCTAAGCATCTTAACACCTGGTATTCTCCATTAACCTTACCTAATATAGCGGATGAGAAACACACTCCCCTCTCATTCCTTGAGCAAGGCATTTGGCATCTCATTGCTCCAGTGGAGCGATGAATGAGAAAATGAGATTTAAGAGAGGCACTGAAGGCCTGTTTTGACTCTATATGTTTTTTTTCCCACTTCAGCTCTGCTATGCTGGTGCTTTAGATAGAAGTCATAGATAGTATACTAGCAAAACAAGAAGAAAACAAAAAAAATGGATGTGTGCAAGAGGTTCTAAAAATATCTTAGCTTGAAGTCACATTCAAGGAAGAATGGCTTAAAATTGCAATAGTCATGAACAAAAAAACTAATTTGCAGCAGGCATAAGTTATGGTGTCTGTATAAGTTCAGGAAATAAAATTTTTTTATGATTACCAGAGACTCATTGCTTGTAGCACATTCGGAAAAAACAATAATTTACTAGAATTTCACATAGGACTCATTGTTGAATTTAGTATCATATCAGCAGCTGTAGCTGTCTTTATCTTGGCGTCATTACCTTGGACGAGGATGTGAACTGAGGTGGTTCTTGGTCGACTGCTTGTCTGGATTGCACACACATACTGTCCTTCATCTGTCATGTCCACATTTTCAATCTTGATGGTGAACTCCTCTTGATTAAGAGTCACCAAACTCACTCTGGGATCAATCGACCACTTGTCTTCTCCAGCATACAGTATACTTGACCGATTAAGCCATGCTGTGTGTGTGACAACATCCCCGAGTGCACACCTGTGAAGGAACAAAAACAACACTGAAAGTAGGGTTATTTTTAAGATTCAGTGATTTCCATGAGGGAGTACTCATGGAAATCACAAAAACATACTTTATATGATCAACCCCTCCCCACTACGTATAGACTTATTTTTTTAAATGACAAATTTGTATTTATTAATTTATTTTTTCCCTGTTTCTTTGAACTAAAAACATGTACTCTATTGCATGCTACATTTATGATTCAAAAATGTGCTGATGCTTATAAAAGCTGAACTTCTGGTATGACACAGTGTAGAGAGAGGGGATTGTGCAGCTGAATTTAATACGATTACTTTTAGATTATACACTAATAATAGTAAGCAAGTTCAATAGAAACGATATGTGTTGTTTTTTTATTTATTTATTAAGAATCACTGTATTACTTTTAAAAAGTAGTAGAGAGGTCCCCCATACAGAGAGACAGGCAACCAGTCATAACATAGAAACAGAAAAAAACTAGAAACACAATTTCTAATGTGCATTTTATCATGTAATTGTGAAGTAATATTCTGATGCGACACGCTGAAATTGGAATAGCAATTATGTTCTCAGAAATTATGTAAGCTTAGAACAAGACTTATTTTCAATATGCAAATGCACTTACTGTGCAGCGTCAGGTTTCTTTTGTTGATCTACCCACACACTTTGTGATATTCAAAACTGATTGAAATAATGGGCTGAAACTGGATCGTTGTGGTCGGTTGCAATTACAACCGAATGCTTTCCGCAGTCAAAGAATACTGCTTTGATACAGGAGCTGATGACTGATGTTTGAATGTTTCCACGGAATGACACATCTGCTGTATTTTCATAATAGGTGTTTCAATCCTGCTGAGAATGTACAAAGGCCAAAGCCATATGAAGTAAGTGACTTAATGGTTAAAAAAAGAAAATGTGCAAACTGCTTTGGGCTGCCAATTGTCCATCATGTGAGTTGGGAGTTTTAACTTTCAGTAGCCTCAGTTCTGCACTCTAGAGCTGGAAATTCAACATTTTAATTGTTTTGAATGGTGGCAGTGTAACAGGAGCTCACTGCTTTGCAACTGAACGAATCAGCTCCATTTACGCTGTCACAGTTTTTGTTGCACCATCAGTCACTTCCACTTCAGTGGCAGCAGTAGGGTCAATGGCATCCTTGGGGCATTTATGGGACTATAGAGGAAAAGAGCAATAGAAAAGCATGGGGTGCATGTTCTCCAGTGTTGGCGCATATATGGCACAGTGTATAATCAAATAAAATGCACATTTTTTATGCAATGTACACAGAAAACATACAATAAAAACCCTTGTAGCATTGATTTAATATGATGCACTAATTTTAAAGTATGGGTTTAATCAATAATGGCCACAGAAAGTAAACTTCCTCAACCAGATTCTAGTGCAGACATATGACTAAACTTTTCTAAAGAATCCTCAAAAACAGCATGATAGACACGCTTCCACTGTAGCTTCCCCTCAAGCAATTAAAGTAATTTACTGCCAAGAATTTTATGAATACATGCGTGAGTGGGTAGTATTATCTACTTAGAGGGCTCAAACTATAAAAGTACTAAATTAATATGAGTACATTTACATGCATTAGGCCAAAGGGGGAAAAAAAGGTTTTGTTTAACACAGTTTTCAACACATGTATTTTTTTTTTTTGCTTTTAACCTATCTTAATCCCAGCGTAAAATGGAGATCAAGAGGCTCTCCCATAGGGAGAAACAGACAGTCAGTCACACTCACATCTGTTAGGGTACGTGGTCTGTTGACCCAGTGTTTTGAATTAATGGTTTTTTGAATCTTTATTTGTCTTTATGTTCTCTCTGTATCTTATGTTTCCTAGTTCAGATTTCTTCCGATCTTGAGTTTATCCATATTTCTAGTTTCCCATTGTTACCCATTTTTCCTGTTGTGCCTGCCACACAATGTTTCCTGACAACGTCAACCAGCAACCTGCATTTCTAATAATGCCGCTTCAAACTGGCTACAAAAATCAATCCGTACAGATTTCTATTTTAAAATATCCATATTTACAGCAACTATTGTTTACAGTCTTGTACAAAAGACAGTTTGTATGAGGCTGATTCTTTAAAATTTTGTCACTTGGACAAATAAATATTACTTCAATATAACATACAAAATTCTGTGCCTGTATTTGTTTCATTGTCTGCCAACTACTACTATAAGACCACAAGTCAAGCAGCCACAAAGGGCAGACAGCTTAAGCTTTGGAAGGTTATCTGTATCACATATTATCATATCATCATGTCACCCAGCCAGTAGCAGGAATAGGCTGAACAATAGCATACATTGATGTACTAGTATTATAAATTAATGACATTGTTTATCTTCTTTTCACTTTTTGCCCCTGCATCTCTAACCTAATTTGTCTTGAAAAGGTTTTAACGAAAGTACAGAACTGCTGGCTAAACAAGTCATTAATGATCTGCTAACACTATTTCAATGTAAAAAAAAAAAAGAAAAAAAAAAGAAAGAAAAATTAATCATATTCACAATTGAAAATTGTCTGTTTCCTAATTTAACCTGAAGGCAGGTTCGGACACTGATTCTGGCACACAAAAAACACACAAGGACTTTGATTTGACTTTTTTTCAGCGGTTTACAGCATTTAGCAAAAATCCTCACCATCTGAATTTTAAACAACTTAGTATTCTTTCTCTTTGCTTAGCAGTCAACAAGCTCTGTTTACACTGCCTCCCAAATTCAAACCCATGAGAAACTGTGCACTCATATTTTACCAGTGGGAGTGCTGCAGCTTTGAGTGCAATGAAAGGAACAAAGGACAAAGTAGAAAGGAAATCAGAAATATGAGTCTTATTAAAAGACATTAATTGTGATTGTATACAGGAGTTCAACTCAAAAGTGGAAAGTGATTGCTTTCTAACTTTTAGTCCTCTTTTATTTTCTAAAAACATCAGAGTTTCCACCTAGTGGAAAGAAAAGAGTGAGATACTGAGGAGGATTTTTCCAATTTCCTACTCAAAGAGGAGTAGGAAAATGCCTAATCACATTTAATTCTGTTGTTGTTAAATGTGATTAGGCATTAAATGTGATTAGGCTGGGTTTTAAGGGGTATTTATTATTTTCTTCTTTTTTTGGGTTGTATGGAAGCCCCAAACGCAATTTCATTGTTCTTGACAATGACAATAAATAAATACTACTACTACACATTTAATTCAATATTATAGCCATGAAAAAGTTTGCATGGTTTTAATGCAAACTACTCCACATGAGATATTTAGTCTTCATGCACAATAACGTATTTTAGAATGTGAGTATGCGAGTCAACATATACACAGAAGCTAAAGTCTTAATTTATGAACTCAATATATACAAACTGTTCCAACTTCTGCAATCTGGTAGAAGGTTCCGCATCTTCCGGGCAAGGACAGAGAGACTCAAGAGGAGCTTCTATCCCCAAGCCATCCGTGCCCTAAACACACACACCCGCCCTCTCAGATCATCTATAATTGACTGAGACAGGACGCTTCCAGACACTAAACCAAGGCACAATGTACATTTCAATTCCTTTAATTTTAAATATGTTTATATTGTCTATCCTGTAAAATAGTCAGATGTCTATTCATATTAATGCACAGAATTCACCTGCTTGCTGCTATTACTGCACACTCACCCAATGTACATATACACATATATATATATATATATATATATATATATATATATATATATATATATATATGTGTGTGTGTGTGTGTGTGTGTGTGTGTGTGTGTGTGTATGTAATGGGGATGTGGCGTACAACACTAGAGGCGTACAACACTAGAGGCCAACTCCAAGCCCATAGCACAAGTCACCATCAAGTGCGGGATCTACCAAGGAGATGCTCTGTCCCCACTGCTGTTCTGCATAGGCATGAACCCCCTCAGTGAGATCATTGACAAGACTGGCTACGGATACTGGCTACGGAACGGAACAGTTGTCAGCCACCTCCTGTACATGGATGACATCAAGCTGTATGCCAAGAGTGAACGAGACATCGATTCACTGATCCACACTACCAGGCTATACAGCAATGACATTGGAATGTCGTTCGGACTGGAGAAGTGTAGTTGAATGGTAACAAAGAGAGGGAAGGTAGTCAGAACTGAGAGGATTGAACTACCAGAAGGCAACATTGCAGACATAGAGGACAGTTAGAGACATAGAGAAGCCAAAAGGAAAAATGGTGCATGAGGTTAGTGAAATATTAATTTTAGAACAATACTTGAGAATGCTGTCTCCTGAGTTACAGACATGGATTAAAGAACGCAATCCAAACTCTGCAGCGGCGGCTGCAGAGCTGGCTGATGTGTTTGTGGCGGCACGGAAAAAAGGACAGCCATGGAGCCACAGCATGGAAAATGAGAGATGGTTCAAAATCTGTCCCTCACTACCAGAAAGCAGGGGTGAGTAAACCTCCAAAGAGCCAGTCTGTCAATATGCCGTCAAGACCTCCACCCAAGACTGTGATTTGTTATTTGTGTGGGATGGAGGGCCACACAAAACCTATGTGCCCAAAGAATTCTACAAAAATAACTCAGATGTGTTTTGTGCCCCGACAAAGTGTGGAGCCTAAAGTGGAGTTTGAGAATGGTTTCAAAATGACCTTAGTTGAGGTTGATGGGAAACCATTAAAGGCCCTTGTTGACTCAGGAAGTACTCAGACTCTTGTGCACCGAGACTTTGTTCCCGCAAATAAAGTTAATGTGAAGACAATCCCTGTTCACTGCATTCATGGAGATGAGAGATCATATCCAACAGCAGATCTGTACATCAAGGTACAAGGACAAACGTATATTCTAAATATTGGTGTTGCAGAGAATCTGCCATTTCCAGTAGTGCTGGGTCGAGATCTGCCTGTGTTGTTTGACTTGCTGAATCCTAGTCATACATGCAATGTTGCAGTAACAAGAGCTCAAGCTAAGAAGAAAGAGGAGTCCCTACACCCACTCTGTGCCTTGCCCTTCTATGATGCGGACATAGAGACTGCACCCGGGAAGTCTCGTAAGTCATGTTGACAGAGAAGTCAAGAGAAGTTTCTACATACTGCTGTTCGAGCAGCTCCTAGCACAGAGCCTGAGTTACCTTTGGGTTTTAAAATCCCTGTTAATATTATTGAAATGCAACATGACGATCCATCTCTAACATCTCTGTTCCAGAAAGCTGCAGAGAGGAACCAAGGAACTAAGCAAGATTTGAACAGCAGGGGGGAGTTTCTGCTGAAAGATGGCATTTTGTATCATCAGAAGGGTTCAGCATTGCAGTTGGTGGTTCCTAGAGCAGTCCAGAAGGTGGTGCTCTTCTTGGGACACTCCATTCCATGGGCTGGCCACTTGGGAAAGCATAAAACCATGGCCCGCATTAGAAAATATTTTCATTGGCCTGGAGTGCGCTCGGATGTTACACTGTTCTGTAAAAGCTGCCCTCAGTGCCCTCCCCTCCAGAGCTCCTCTCCAGTCTCTACCAATTATCAGCACTCCATTTGAACGGCTAGGAATGGACATTGTTGGTCCTCTAGAAAGAAGCAAGGCAGGCAACCGTTACATGCTGGTTGTGACAGATTACGCTACAAAGTATCCAGAGGTCTTTCCTTTGAGATCAATAAAAGCCAAAGCAGTCGCCCTCTGTCTCATACAGTTCTTCTCAAGGGTTGGTTTTCCTCGTGAGATTCTTACTGACCGTGGCACTAACTTTATGTCCACTTTGTTGAAGCAGGTGTACCAGCTCCTTGGGATTAAGAGCCTGAGGACAACACCATACCACCCTCAGACAGATGGCCTAACAGAGCGCTTCAATCAGACTCTGAAACAAATGTTACACAAATTTGTCAATGAAACTGGTACAGACTGGGATCAGTGGCTGCCCTACCTCCTCTTTGCATATAGAGAAGTACCCCAGGCTTCTACAGGTTTTTCACCTTTCGAACTATTGTATCGCCATGAGGTACGAGGCCCCTTGTCTCTTCTAAGGGAGACTTGGGAGGGTGACCAAGAAAGATCACAGGCTGTCAATGTTGTCTCTTATGTTGTCCAGATACGGGAACGGTTGGAGAAGATGACGGAGCTGGCCCAAGCCCACAAAGCGGAAGCACAGCAGCACCAGAAGGCCTGGTACGACCAGTCAGCTCGGCAAAGATCCTTCAGTCCTGGTGAGAAGGTGCTGGTGCTTCTTCCAAGTGATGACAGTAAGCTGTTAGCAAAGTGGCAAGGGCCATATGAGATCCAAAAGAAACTTGGACAAACAACCTATAAGGTCGCTATTCCAGATCAGCCCCGCTCCAGCAGAGTACTGCACATTAACCTGCTTAAGGAATGGGTGGAGAGACCAAAAGCAGATGTCTTTCTGATCCAGGAGGTTTCAGAGGAGGAGGAAGTGGATGATCAGTATCTGCCAAAACCCACTCCTCAGGACCTGGATCTCAACCATCTTCCTGAGGAAAGACGGGCTCAGGTGAGAAACCTGTGTAAATTGGATGTGTTCAGTGAAAATCCTGGTAGAACGGACATTGTGGAACATGACATTGTGTTGAAAGATGGAGCTTCTGTGAGGAGAATGAGTTACAGGATACCTGAGCGTCTATTGATCCCGTTGAAAGAGGAGATCGACCTGATGTTGTCACTAGGAATCATTGAAGCCTCGAAGAGCGAGTGGTGCCACCCGGTGGTCCTGGTGCCAAAGAAGGATGGCAGTATCCGTTTCTGCATAGACTTCAGGTACCTGAATGCAATATCACAATTTGATTCATATCCAACTCCCCGCATTGATGACATGGTTGAGCGCCTTGGGAAGGCCAGATACCTGACAACAATAGACCTCTGCAAGGGTTATTGGCAGGTACCACTGACTAAGCGCTCAAAAGAGCTGACTGCTTTCCGGACCCCGTGGAGCTTGTTCCAGTTTAAAGTCATGCCCTTTGGACTGCATGGTGCCCCGGCAACATTCCAGAGACTGATGGACCAGATACTGTCTGACATGTCTGATTTTGCTGCAGCCTACCTTGATGACATAGTGATTTTCAGTTCTACCTGGGAAGAACACCTGAAACACCTGGAGAAGGTATTGGGGCATCTTCAGTCTGCAGGGTTGACTGTTAATCCAGCTAAGTGTGCCATTGCCAAGGCTGAAACTGAGTACCTTGGGTTTGTGATTGGAAATGGAGTAATAAAACCTCAAGTCAATAAGGTAACCGCCATAGAATCCTGTCCCTTGCCAGAGACCAGAAAGCAGCTGAGATCATTTTTAGGTATGGCAGGATTCTATCATCGGTTTATCCCTCATTTCTCCGCCAGGGCAGCTCTTCTGACGGATCTGACTGGTGCCCGAAGTCCCAATAAGATCACCTGGACAGAGGAGGCTAAGATGGCTTTTCAGGACCTACGACAATCTCTGAGTAAGAGCCCAGTCTTGCACAGCCCTGATTTTGAGAGAAAGTTCATTCTTCAGACTGATGCCTCAGAGAGAGGATTGGGAGCTGTTCTGTTACAGGGACCGCCTGGAGAGCATCATCCAGTGGCCTTCATCAGCCGCAAGCTGTTTCCGAGGGAAGTGCGATACTCAGGCATCGAGAAGGAGGGACTTGCCATCAAATGGGCCCTGGACTCCTTTAGGTATTATCTTCTCGGACGGGAGTTCATATTGGAAACAGACCACAAGGCTTTTCAATGGATAGAGAGAATGAAGGACACAAATGGAAGGATCACACGATGGTATCTTGCAATCCAGCCATTCCGGTTCACTATCAACCACATCCCCGGCAAAGATAACTGTACTGCAGACTGTCTCTCTCGCTGTCCCAGGGAGAGATCTGAAGAGGGGGAGTGTGTGATGGCTGCACTTACAGCCACACAGTGGTAATATCACCATGTTAGTGTAGAGGCTTATAAGTAACCTTGCATTCACATTTCTTTCTTTAAATATAGATATTTATTGATAGGACAATAAATAACTGGTTTTGGTTTAGAGTTAATTAACATATCCACATAACACTGCATTCTAAAATAAGTGTGCACATTTTAGTTTACACTGTTATGTATGATTAATTTTTTGTTTTCTGAGTTACCGTAGTTGCAGCTCTTCCATTCCCTTGATTAAGGAGCCAAGAGGTGGAAAAGGGGCGGAGTGAGCTTTAAAGGAAGACTACAAATTGGTTCATGCCATAACTCAGGACCATGGGGGGGATTGGAGTTCATTATGTTTGGTTTAGTTAGGTTTTGTGTGTTTTACCCCTTCTCCTGTTTTTGCGGGCTGATCAGCCACTATTTAAGTTTCCCCTTTGTCTCATTAAGTTAGGTCAGTTTGTTTGAGTTATCAGTTGTGTTGTCAACTTTGAGTAGAGTTTTGTTAGTTTGACCTCTTTTATGGGCCCAAGATTTTGATTCTTTTTGCATGAGTTAACCAATTATGTTTTTTGGGTTAAATAAAAAATCATTTTTGGACTTTAACCTGTGCCTAAGTTTCCTTCACTGCTCGGTCCATCACACAGCTTGATGTCATCCATGTACAAGAGGTAGCTGACAACTGTTCCATTTCGTAGTCAGTATCCATAGCCAGTCTTGTCAATGATCTCACTGAGGGGATTCAGGCCTATGCAGAACAGCAGTGGGGACAGAGCATCTCCTTGGTAGATCCCGCACTTGATGGTGACTTGTGCTATGGGCTTGAGGTTGGCCTCTAGTGTTGTGCGCCACATCCCCATTGAGTTCCTGATGAAGGCTCTCAGGGTCTTGTTGATCTTATATAGTTCTAGGCATTCCTGGATCCAGGTGTGGGGCACTCAGTCATAGGCCTTCTTGTAATCAATCCAGGCAGTGCACAGGTTAGTCAGTCTGGTCTTGCAGTCTCGGCCAATTGTTCGGTTTACCAGTAGCTGGTGTTTTGCACCTCGGGTATTCTTGCCTATATCTTTCTGTGCCCCACTCATGTATTGACCCATGTGCCCCTCTTCATCTTAGCTGCTATGATGCCTGACAGGAGCTTCCATGTGGTGCTGAGGCAGGTTATTGGTCGGTAGTTAGAGGGGACCGGTCCCTTCTGGGGGTCCTTGAGGATCAGGACTGTCCGGCCTTCGGTTAACAATTCTGGGTGTCTCTCATCAACTAGCAGCTGGTTCATTTGTGCTGCCAGACGCTCGTGGAGTGAACTCCAGCTTATTAATCTAAAGACCCAGACAGAATTTTAATTCATATAAAAGCCTGACACCTACTATTGTCCACACTAGCTGGAAACTCAAAAACAAGTTTTATTTGTTGTTATGTATCATCGACCTGGGCCTTATTTAGAGTTTTTACATGATTTGCTGCTTAGCTCAGATAAAATAATTATTGTGGGTGATTCTAACATTCATTTAGATATTAAAAATAACTGTGACATTTAATCTGTCATTAAGCTCAATTGGCATTCTTCCAAAATGCAAAAGAACCCATCCACCACTTTAATCACACTCTAGATCTTGTTCTGAAGTATGGTTTTAAAAACTGAACCTTTAACAGTATTTATGAAATCCCAGTTTTTTTCTAATCTTTCCTAATAACATTTAAATTTACTCAGGTTGGATGGGCATGGTTCGACTCAGTTTTTAGAGTTTTCCATTAGGTGCTAGTACCGGGCACCAGGTAATGTTTTAGTACCTGCTAAAGCAGATCTAGCATCTGAGATCTGAAAATGTTACTTAATCAGACTGGGTGCCACCAATTGGGTAGTCATAGGTGTCACTTGATGAGTCATGAGAGCGTCTCCTTCGCGAAAATCAAAATCGCCATTTTTGAAACCTGGCACCAAGGGAAATAGCTACAGACAAACCGTTTTTGCCAGAAAAAAAAAAAACGCCTTATACTGAGCAGGAAGTATACCTTTGCCTCAACGTATTCCATTCGCATCACAGACACATAATGTCATGGGACTTATGGCCATTTTGCTACAGTATAATGACCCCTCACACATTAGATCGTCTCGATTTAATTTTTATATAGACCTGTTAATGAAGCTATAGAAAAATACCGTCACATCTCTTGTAGAGCTGGGCGATAGAACGATAACGATATGTATTGCGATATAACTTTTTCTCGATAGAAAAATTAAACTATCGCGATAGACCTCGCCGCCCTTGTCCTCTTTTAAAAAAACAAACAAAAAAAACAACAAAAAAACCCAGCCAATCCAAATTAAGTAGCGCAGAGCCGAACCAATCACATCCACAGCGTCACGTCACGTGACTTGTTACGTACAGCACAAGTGCCAAGCCGCACATGTGTATCTGTTTGGGAAGCAGCCAGCCACCGTACCGCCCGAGTAATGGAGGAAATGAGTGTGCCGACTAGAAAAATCAACCGAGCGTGACCGAATGTTACCGAAGAGAAAACAGATGATGGTTCCAATGCCGGAGAGATTGTCGAACGGAAGAGCCAAAGAAGTTCCGTAGTGTGAAGGTATTTCGGCTATTTCAAGTCTGACAAAAAACAGAGTAGCGTGCACTGTAAATTGTGCCGAAAGCAAGTCTGGAAATACAATAAACTGGTGCATGCGCTACGTCCACACGTACCCGGGCATTCTTGAAAACGCAGATCTTTCTATGCGTTTGCACCTTTCGTCCACACGTAAACGGCGTTTTTGGTCACTGAAAACAAAGATTTTTAAAAACTCAGTTTTTGCATTTACGTGTGGACTAGAAAAACGGAGAAAACGCAGCATCAAAGGTGTGCGCATTTTTTGACGTCACACTGTGCGCCACGTTATTGTTTCGGTGAAATGAATTTATACAATACTGTTACTGTTAATTCTACTCTGCAGTGTTTAAATGCTTACATATACACACAGTTACTGTCCCTCCACACATACGACTCGGTTCTGCTTCTATGCCCCAGCTTTGTTTACTTTTTCCCACCGAGGCTTCTAGACTTCTGATTGGCCAACATTTCTGCACGGTTAGGAATCTAGCTCCACCTGCTGCTTTGGCATGTTCATAGCAGCGTTTTCCTTCATTTCTCCCTTTATGTGTGGACGGGATTATTTTTTAAAACGAAAACGGAAAATCTCAGTTTTCAAAAACACCCGTGTACGTGTGGATGTAGCCTCAGTCTCTGACTGGAAGCGCTAATTCGTCATTCGGCTTTTGTCAGACTAAAGTAACTGTTAAAACAGTTTGAAAAGCTAAGCTATACAACAAGGAGAGATTGAGAATTTCCTTTTACTTCTCAGTTTATTTGATATTGACAAAAGTTAGTCAGTTTTGTCTGTTCTTCTGTAAAACAAACTAAGATTTATTTTTAGAATTAGTATTTTGTTTCTAAGTGGAATTGACAATTTAGTAGCCTGTTTCGTTTGTTCTATTTTGAAACTTAAACGCTTTAGCAGCTGCCTTTTGTGTAGTTTGCAATATTTGCCTTTATTTATCTGAAAAAGTCTCATGTTCCTTAAGTACATCTACCCTGTTGAACTTATTATGGGAAATAAATATTTAAATAAAAACAAGCTGCTGATTATTTCACATTTTACTTGTGAGCAACGGCACATTTAAATCTTACAAATATAGTTATTTGGCTTATATCGTGATAGATATCGTTATCGCCTGAAATGAAAAAAACATATCGTGATATGAAAAAATCTTATATCGCCCAGCTCTAATCTCTTGTGATAATAATAATGTGTATGTGTTAGTCCCCATAGGGAAATAGTTCCTCTGCATTTAACCCATTCACCCAGTGGGCAGCCACCAATGCAGCGCCCGGGGAGCAGTGTGTAGGGACGGTACCTTGCTCAGGGGTATCTCAGGGTAGCCGTTCAGTGGAGTTGAACCCCCGACCTTCCGATCATGGGGCCACCACTCTACCTACTGAGCTATCCCTGCCCCATCACGGTGGCCCCGGTGATGTACCTCACAAAGCTGTTTGGTCTTGTCAGCCATGTTTCTGAAAATAATCATTGGCAACTGGAGAAAAAAGAAAGCCACATGATAGTAGTTGATATGCTGATGTGCAAATGTGGCACACAGTGTATAGATTAAAAAGATAAAGATTAAAAAAACTGAAATTGTAATTAATAGACATTCAAAATATGCCAATATTGAACCATTTTTTTTAGTTAGTATTAGTATTGGAGAGACTATTCAAATCAGTTCAATTCAGCTTTATTTATCAAGCACTATATCACAGGAACAGTTGCCTCATGGTGTCACCCCGTGTCCTAATGGGGTGACAGTGATCTGTGAATCAGGGGCTGCAAAAGTGACATAACAGTAAATGGTAATGGGCTGGTTCTTATATAGTGCTTTTCTATTGTACTGTAGCATTCAAAATGCTTTATAAGATTGGTTGGTAATGAGCCAGTGTCTGCCAAAATATCACCAATCATCTGTTTTCCATTTGTCATTCAATTTTTCTATGTATGACGTTCTTTGCTCTGCATTGTTCAGCTTTCTTAAAATTAGGGTATTCTTTTTTTCCCTTTCTGCCTGAGAGGGGAATGTTCTCTGCAGACAACAGAATAATAAACAGAATAACATTGTAGTAGGTTTGTAAGAGAAACTCAGGAGAACTTTCTTTAAGCATGGCATCCCAGTGCACTTCAGAATAACATTTCCGTCCTTTATATAGCAGGTTTGTAAGACAAACTCTGGAGAATTTACTATATTGTGTCATATATGTATTTGTCATTTGCTTTGGATTGATGCCCGTAGGCATTTAAACTTCACGAACATGCCTCCCTGCATCATTACTGCTACACCTGTCTCCCTCCTCTTAACACACATGCATAATCGGCGTTTTGGTTCTTCTGACTATCATCAGTCTTCTCTCCAGAGCATACCTCCATGTTTCCAGGCTCTATTCCAATCGTCCCTACTCCTACAGATCACAGTGTTGTTTGCAACAGGCAAAAGAGACTCCTATCTTTCATAGATTTCCCGTAGCTTCATGGCATGCCTCAGCAACTTTATGCCTCTGTAGTTACCAACCGCTCTACACATCCCCTTTGTTATTGAAAATAAGCACAAGTAAACTTCTTTGCCATTCCTCAGGCATCCCCTCACTCTCCAGGATTTTGTTGAAAAATATAGTTTAAAAAGTCCACTGTCCTACCTTATAAAAATCTCCACAAGGACCTGATCTACTGTGGTGGCATGGGTTGGCATGTGCCACCCTAGTGCCCCCTAGTTTTGCATATGACAGTGTTATTTATTAAAATGAGTTAGCATTAAACCTTTAAGCCTAGCTATAACTAACATTGAATATAAATTCTAAAACAGCATATATTACTTAATTAAAGAAAATTGGGAGGAAGCAGGACCTGCAGGATCAGCAAGGTGCTGATCATAATATCCCTGCTACTGGCTCTCTTTTTCTCTCTCTCTCCCTCTCTCTCTTGTTTTGCCAGGTGGACCTCATGGTGGGTTCATGCCCTCAGCCCACGCCTTCCTGGACTGGGAACACCTGGGCCTCATCAGACCAGCTGATATTTAAGAGGGAGGAGGTCAGCTGTTCGACGCTGATTGTTGTGAAGACTCTAGTAAATACACATCAATCCGAAGTTTCCCGTGCCTCCATTTCCGACGTTAACGTGTGTTTCTGTGTCTCTAGATTCCCCGTACCCGTCCCTGTGTTTTCCTGTGTGGAGTGTGGAAGGAGCGACTGGTTGTTAGTGGAGAGAGAGGTTGGAGTGAACGTGTGTGTGATCCCCCTGTTTCCCTGGAGCTTTGTAAATAACATGGGAGACCATGCAAGAGAGAATTGCAATAGTCAATATGGACGGTAATAAAACTACGAACAAGACTGGACGTAGCCTGGGTGGAATGAGAAGGACGTAAACTGTTAATGTTACGTAGATGAAAATAGGCAGAACGGATGAGATTATTGATGTGAGATTTAAAGGATAGTGAACTGTCTAGGATGACACCAAGGCTCTTAACCTGAGCTGAAGGGAAAACTGTGGAGTTATCACTACTGAGTAAGAAATGATTTGCCTTCAAAAGGTTGGATTTAGTGCCAGTAAGGAGGATTTCAGTTTTATCCTCATTGAGCTTAAGAAAATTAGAGCTGAACCAGGATTTTGGAAGAAGGTGATAGGGAGGAATGAGGCCTGCAGGAGAGATGTGTTTTCACCCAGTTATATATGTTTTGCTGTGTCATCAGCAAAACAGTGAAAGTGAAGATCAAATTTGCAGAAAATGGTACCAAGAGGGAGGATGTTTGTCAAGCTCTTTAAGTTTGTGCAGCTTCCCCGGTTGAAAAGGATTGATGCATATACCACAGGTGTTTAACTGGATTTCACTCAATGACCAGGCAGTTCTTTTGTTTTCCTTTTTCTTTAATCTTCTTTTTGGTCATAGTCAGCCATAGGTGAAAAACCTTTAAATACAAACCAAAAACCAAAATACAAATTGTTTGTTATCACACATCTGCAAATACTGTGAACAATCCCAAACATTTTTAACACATCAATGCAGTGCATAAAGCTTTGTAGTACAATATTTACTTGAGTATTCTTAAATGCTCAAAATTATGTAATTCAATAACAATTGTACATCTTGAAAGATACTGCTTTCTATTAAAGTGCTAAATTAAATGATCAATCTGCATTAGAACTTAAGCAGTAACAATAGTATTTATAACCAGCTTCTCTTAACCATATGCAAGCATGAACAGTCTTGCAAACCAACAATAAACAACGGTGCCGCTCGTAAACAGGCGACCAACTCGCGGCACAATGCTAATGCTACGTAAGCTAGCGGCAGCCGCAAAGTCTTTTAACATAGTCAGCAAACATTTCCTTACCGGCGGCCTCCCTGTCTTTGTTGATATATCAGTTCCACACAATATCCATGTTGGTGACAACTTATTTAAAGAATTATGCTGGGCTTTTCCCATAAGTGGCAACTTCCTTACAAGATGGCGCGGCCATGTCCAGACGCCTTCCTGACCACTCCGCTCCGACTATCTACTTTTCTTGTTTTTTACCTATTTTTTGCTCTGGTTTTCATCCCAAAATCCTCTAGCCTTATAGTTTACGACAGCGGATCACTTGTAAACATCGGTGCCAAGGTTGCACATCTAATCTTGGATGCTTTTAAATCTGACCCTTCCTGGCCATCAGAGATTCTACGCGGCGCGGAGAACAACAAAGGACGGGCCGCTCATCCGAGGCGCAGAACAAAGAAGCGCCGGGGGAAACGCGCTGGTATTAGGAACAGACTGAGACAGCAGGCGCATCGCGCACCACTGCCTGGTATCCTACTGGCCAATGTACAATCCATGGAGAACAAGCTCGACGACCTAAGAGCAAGGGTCACCTTCCAACGTGACATGAGGGACTGCAACATTCTGTGCTTCACGGAGACATGGCTGACCCCCACCGTGCCGGACCAGGCCGTAACTCCGTCGCATTCATTCTTTGTGCTCCGCGCGGACAGAACGGCAGAGTCAAACAAAACCAAAGGTGGGGGAGTGTGTTTCATGGTAAACAGAAAGTGGTGTGATGCCAGGAGCATTTCTACTCTCTCCAGCGGCTGCTCGCCACATCTGGAGTTCCTGAGCATTAAGTGCCGCCCTTTCTATCTGCCCCGTGAGTTCACCTCGGTCATCGCCACGGCGGTCTACATCCCACCCCAAGCGGACACAGGTATGGCTTTGTCCAAATTACATGATGTGCTGAGCTCGCTTCAAAACAAGGACCCGGGCGCAGCCCTCATTGTAGCAGGAGACTTTAACAAAGCGAACCTCAGACAAGTCATTCCAAACTTTTACCAGCATGTCTCGTGTCCAACGAGAGGGGATCGAATTTTGGATCACTGCTACACGCCATACAAGCAGGACTACAAAGCTGTCTCACACCCGGCTTTTGGGAAGTCTGACCACAACGCCATCTTCCTCATCCCCCATTATAAACAAAGCATACGGAGGGAAGACGTGACCACGAGGGAGGTAAAACGGTGGACTGCCCAATCAGAAGCTACGCTACAGGACGCACTCAACGACGTCGACTGGGACATGTTCAGAGCATGCGCAGTCGACATCAACGAGTTTACAGAAGTAGCAGTATGCTTCGTCAATATGCTAGCGGAGGAGATTATCCCCACTGCGAGAGTCACCACATTCCCAAACCAGAAACCGTGGATGGACAGATCGATCCGCACTGCAGTAAACGCCAGGACCGCCTCCTACAACGCGGGTCTCGCCACTGGCGATATGAGCGCCTACAAAGCGGCCTCATGCGGCGCGCGGTGAGAGATGCCAAACGCTGGTACCGGGAACGTGTGGAGTCCCACTTCCACCAGGGCGACACACGTTGTATGTGGCATGGACTACGCACCATTATGGACTACAAAGCCAGGGACACTGCGCTGATCAAC
Source organism: Aulonocara sp. 'chitande type north' Nkhata Bay (assembly GCF_057382095.1). Taxonomy (NCBI): domain Eukaryota; kingdom Metazoa; phylum Chordata; class Actinopteri; order Cichliformes; family Cichlidae; genus Aulonocara; species Aulonocara sp. 'chitande type north' Nkhata Bay. The sequence goes on from NC_141353.1 coordinate 6,370,242, forward strand.
GCTGACTCTGCATTCACCAACGAGCTGAATCAGTTCTACGCCCGTTTCGAGATTAGCCAGGCGGCTAATGCTATCTACCGCCTGACTACCGAGGACAGTGACGTCATCAGCGAGAGACCGGTGACCAGCATCGCGGAGCATGACGTCCGAGCGGCACTGACGAGAGTGAACACAAGGAAAGCGGCGGGGCCAGACGGCATCACTGGCCGTCTGCTGCGCTGTTGTGCTCACCAGCTAGCAGGTGTGTTCACTTACATCTTCAACGAGTCCCTGGCGAAGTCTGTGGTCCCCACATGCTTCAAAAGATCCACCATCATCCCTGTGCCCAAGAACAGCAAACCCTCATCCCTGAACGATTACCGGCCAGTTGCACTGACCTCGGTAGTAATGAAGGTGTTTGACAGGCTGCTGAAGAACATCATCTCCTCCTCCATCCCAGACACCACAGATCCGCTGCAGTTCGCCTACAGATCCAACAGATCCACAGAGGATGCCATTGCCCACGTCCTACACACCACTCTCAGCCATGTGGACAAGAAACAGGGTAACTATGTGCGAATGCTGTTTGTTGATTACAGTTCAGCATTTAACACAATAGTGCCCTGCAGACTGTTCACAAAGCTGAGGGATCTGGGACTTAACAGCCGTCTGTGTGCATGGGTGTTGGACTTCCTCACTGGCAGAACTCAGGTGGTGAGGGTGGGCAGGTGCTTCTCCAACAGCATCACCATCAACACAGGAGCACCTCAGGGATGTGTCCTCTCGCCACTGCTCTACTCCCTCTACACTTCAGACTGTGTGGCCACCCATGGCTCCAACACCATTGTGAAGTTTGCTGACGACACAGTGGTGTTGGGTGCCGTCTCCAACAACGATGAGACGGCCTACATGGATGAAGTGAAGAATCTGGCATCGTGGTGCCAGGACAACCACCTCCAGCTGAACGTCAGCGAGACCAAGGAGCTGGTGGTGGACTTCAGAAGGGGTCAGCACAGAGACTACAAGCCCATTATCATCAATGGAGCTCCAGTGGAGAGGGTGCAGTCCTTCAAGTATCTTGGTGTCCACATCTCCTCAGACCTGACATGGGCTGCCCACATTCAGGTCCAGACCAAAAAGGCTAGGCAGCGCCTGTAGCACCTACGACAACTGAGGAAGTTCAGGGTCTCTCCAAAGATCCTCAGGATTTTCTATACAAGCGCTGTGGAGAGCATCCTCACACAGAACATGACATCGTGGTTTGGGAACAGCTGTGTGAAGGACCAAAAAGCTCTCCAGAGAGTGATCTGTACAGCAGAACACTGCTGCAGGATTGCTCTCCCCCCGCTTCAGGACACCTACACCAGGAGATGCCGGACTAGAGCAGCGCAGATACTGAAGGACCCATCCCATCCTGGCAACAAACTGTTCCAACTTCTGCAATCTGGTAGAAGGTTCCGCATCTTCCGGGCAAGGACAGAGAGACTCAAGAGGAGCTTCTATCCCCAAGCCATCCGTTCCCTAAACACACACACCCGCCCTCTCAGATCATCTATAATTGACTGAGACAGGACGCTTCCAGACACTAAACCAAGGCACAATGTACATTTCAATTCCTTTAATTTTAAATATGTTTATATTGTCTATCCTGTAAAATAGTCAGATGTCTATTCATATTAATGCACAGAATTCACCTGCTTGCTGCTACTACTGCACACTCACCCAATGTATGTATATATTAGGGGTGCAACGATACACAAAATTCACGGTTCGGTTCGGTTCGATACTTTGGTGTCACGGTTCGATATTTTTTCGATACAAAAAAAATGTTCATGCCTTTTTAATTTGTCATTTATTAAAATTATAAATATATATTTTAACTCAAAAGTACAGTTTTTAAATTTAACCCTAACCCTTGTGCGCGTTTTTTATTTTGACAGCGAATACGCACCTGCGGACCACTTATGTGCAGCCCTGGTTATTTAGCTCGTCATATTGCAGCCACAGAAATTATTTTGTCCATGAAACCATAAAGCTGCACTTTCTTTTTGCCTTATAGTCTCATTTGTCATAACTTCTCCGTTTTGTGGTAAGCTTTTCTTTGGCTGTCACTTCTTCACCCTGACCTGTCTTATTTGGCTCAGCAGAACTAAAATATATATTCTGCTGCTTTTACACACGGACTCACATAAGCTCAGCGATTCTCTGCGCGATCAACCTCTCACATGTTTAAGCTTGCTGCGGGAGATTTCACTTGTCATGTTTGCATAGTAAGCTAACGATTAATAAGACGATGTCAGAGGAATTGGTGCACAAATTATCATCACTCACAGATCAGTGCTGTCGCTCTCTATACACAGTTCGCACGATTGCAAAGTGAAAGCAAAAAAACAAGCGCAAATTCAAACGCGATTTCAATATGTCACATATTGACAGTGGCTCACCGATGCCAATGACATAATTACCCAGCTACATTTCTGAAAGAATGCAAAAGCATTGACATATATTTTTCCTTCCTACAATAGCCCGACGGGCAGGGTAGCCCGTCTGAAAAAAATCGCTAGCCCCAGGACGTCGGGCTAGCGATTTTGCAAGCCCTGTATCTGATTGAGGAATCACTCATCTTTGGAAAAGAGAGTTTATTACAGAGAAATGTCTCTTTCCAAAATAAAAGCTATACTATCCGCTTCTTCTGGGCTATATTCTCAGCAGCATAAGGAGAATCATGTGCTAACAGCTGTCTAAATGACTCGGCTAAAGTTAGTAGCATGCTTGTTTTTGTCTTTGCACTAGGATGATGTCGGCGTAAATGTGCAGTCATATTCGTTGTGTTCCCACTAGTGCTTTCAGGTTAATCTCGTTGAAATGACCTTAACGCCACAACACGGCAAATCTCCGTTAACGAGCTACCGCCGATCGCCCTGTGCATGGGGCTAGACGGCCAACACGTTAACGAGCTAACTGTGTTAACACACTAGTTCCCACCCATGTAATTGAGCATTGCATGGCACATCCAACATACTGTTTTACTTTAGTCCATGACTCGCTTACCTTCACATGAAAACCAAAATAATTCCAAACGCCAGATCTGAATGAGAGTGGGGGAGGTCCATGTTGCAAGGAGAGCTTAACTTCTGTCTTGCTAGCTTGCCCTGCGCTCTTCCTTCTGACTATGCTGTCTGTGTTGAGCGCTCAGTGGATCTGCGCTCGACAGTGCAGCCTAGGCGGAGTAGTCGAACGCAGATTCACTGAGCGCTCAACACACACAGCATCATCAGAAGGAAAGTTGATAAAATAAATTACAAATGTTGTATTGTTCGATACATATGCGTACCGAACCGAAAGCACTGTATCGAACGGTTCAATATCGATACGAATATCGTTGCACCCCTAGTATGTATGTATATATATATATATATGTATATATATATATATCCAGAAATCCTACCAGTGGCTGGACAAAGCTGGACTGAAAGACAGCACAGAGGCACTAATCATGGCAGCACAAGAACAAGCTCTGAGCACAAGATCCATAGAGGCTGGGGTCTATCACACCAGGCAAGACCCCAGGTGCAGGCTGTGTAAAGATGCCCCAGAGACGATCCAGCACATAACAGCAGGGTGCAAGATGGTAGCAGGCAAGGCATACATGGAACGCCATAACCAAGTGGCCGGCATAGTGTACAGGAACATCTGTGCCGAGTATAATCTGGAAGTCCCGAGGTCAAAATGGGAGATGCCCCCAAGGGTGGTGGAGAATGACCGAGCTAAGATCCTGTGGGATTTCCAGATACAGACGGACAAAATGGTGGTGGCTAACCAACCGGACATAGTGGTGGTAGACAAACAGAAGAAGACGGCCGTAGTGATCGATGTAGCGGTTCCGAATGACAGCAATATCAGGAAGAAGGAACACGAGAAGCTGGAGAAATACCAAGGGCTCAGAGAAGAGCTCGAGAGGATGTGGAGGGTGAAGGTAACGGTGGTCCCCGTGGTAATCGGAGCACTAGGTGCGGTGACTCCCAAGCTAGGCGAGTGGCTCCAGCAGATCCCGGGAATAACATCGGAGATCTCTGTCCAGAAGAGCGCAGTCCTGGGAACAGCTAAGATACTGCGCAGGACCCTCAAGCTCCCAGGCCTCTGGTAGAGGACCCGAGCTTGAAGGATAAACCGCCCGCAGGGGCGTGCTGGGTGTTTTATATATATATATATATATATAATGTTCTTCCTCTACACCCCCCCCCCCCCCCCCCAATTTTTTTGCACATGTCGAGGAGCGTGTCAGGCTACATTTCACTGTGTGTTATACTTGTATAACTATGCATGTGACAAATAAAGAACCTTGAACCTTCCTGTTGCTCCCCAGTTCGCCTTCTTTTTCCTCCCCGACAGAAACCAACACACAAGATTAGTTCCACCCTCCAGTCTGTCACTTTTACTTTTTTGCCTCAGGCTCTCCACCTCCTACTCGGTTTGACTTGACAATGTTATTATGAAGAGAAGAGGGCCCAAGACTGAACTTTGGGGTACATCAGAAGTGACTGGGAAAAGGTATATGTAAAACGTGTGTACTTGCTGCATTGATGCGTTTTAACCATATATTATACATATTACAGAATGTAACACCTGCATATGTGTAAAAAACAAATGGCTTTGATTTTGCCACCCCATCTTTTTCCATGCCACCCTCATGCCGCCCTAAGAAACGTCTCTAGATCTGCCCCTGAGCTTCACAGTTATCTCACCTGGACCAACTACCTTTCCACTCTTCATCCTCTACATAGCTTTCCACACTTCTCCTTACTAATCCACAGCATTTCCCAAATCTCTTTCCTTTGTTTGTCCTGCTCTCACTGTTATTTTCTTCATTTATAAGCTTCTCAAAATGTTTCTTCCATCTTCTCAAAACTGTGTTCATTCCTTAGAACATTTAGGAAAGTTTCATCTCTATCCTTAATCACCCTAACAATCTTTAGATCCTTTCCCTTTAAAATTATTTATTTTATAGAGTTTTCGGGAGCTTGGGCAAGCCATCTCAGCCGTCCGCAGCAGCCTCCGCTAAGAGCTCAGGTGAGCTCATCCAGCCTGCAAGGATCTTGTTCCCACACCGTCTGTTTCCGCAAAGGACTCAGGAGTGCTGCTCCAGCACTCCCTTGTGTCTTCTGGTTGCTCTGGAGAGTCCGTCCAGCCACCAGATCAACCAACTGATCAACCATCTGCAGCTGCCACGCCCCCAGCGGTACAATCAACTGATCAACCGCCTGTGGCTGCCATCCCGTCTTGTCTTGCCTCGTCTGATCCTGCACTCCAGCCACCTGCCAAGCCTCCGCCTGCGCTGCTGCTGCTTTCCATGCGACCGGCCCCGGACCTGTGTCTGCTGTGCCACTTTCCATGCGGCCGTCCTCCTGCACTGTTGTGACACTGCCGCTTTCCATGTGGTCGACCTCCTGAACTGTTTGGTCCTGGGCTCCTGTGCTGCAGACCCCTGGGTTGGCCACCAGAGCTATGTTTTTGGACTGTTTTGTTTTTGTTTTTTCTTGTTGCTCCATTGCTTGTTTTGAATGGTTTTCTACATTCCTTGCTCCCTTTTGGTCCTCCTCCCACTGTAAAGGAATTGTTTTATTTTTTATTTTTTGGGGGGTGGGGTAATTCATTGGCTGAGGTGTTTAATAAACATTGTGAATCTCCTGATCTTTTCCAGCCCAAGAAAAGGACTTGATGTAAGTCCTTTTCTCCGGTCTAGCATGCTTCGCATAATGTTCGATAAGCTTTTTCTTTTGGTTTTGCCACCTTTGTCATTGACATACAGCCTGTATCCCAGTACTCCGGTTTCTTTATCTGATATCACCTGACTATCCTGCTCTTTCTTTGCCAACCTAACAAAACCAGAAACTCTTCACATTGTTTCCACTCTGAGGTGAAAAACAGTATTACTTTTATTATCATTATTATTATATTGTGTACTTTTCAAACCCCTTTCAAGATGGCATGCTTCAAAGCTGTAGTGAAATCAGTTTAGTTGCTAGTTAACACAATACTGTACTTATTGGTGGACAATATGCACTGTAAAAAAACTGTAATTTAAAAGATATATTTTACAATTCTTTAGCCAGGTAGGATTACAGAAAGGTGACCATGGCCATGTAGAGAGCAGACAGGAAGCACAACTTGTATGTTTTAATGTTTTCCAATTTATCTCGTTAAATTGTTAAATACTGGAGGGAAATATTTTTTGTGTGCATGTTCGAGGGCGGGTAAGGGGTGGAGATTTATGCCTGCCTTTTTATAAAAGTGACCACACATCACTGCTTTGTGGAATCATGCTTTCATGTTTTCAAACCAGAAAGGAATTAATTCTATTGACGTTATACTGGTCATCTTACATTTTTCTATCAAGGAAAATTAGTGTGTAGTTATTATCTTTATCATTTTATTGACAACTATGCATCTTATTTGGCTGTGAAATGTGCATTATATGAGGAATTCTACATCCTACTTAGTGAGTCATTGTCTTTTTCAAAATCCAGGTAGTGTAGCTATATTTTGAGCATTGCAATGCTGAATAAACTAAGTAAGTGTGGATGGAGATAAATGAAAAGAATGACTCCTCTCTTCAGTCTGACACACATAAACAGTCTGTGGCAAAGGCTAGAAGGATAGTTGGTTCTAATGGGCTGGTGATCCTATAAATAATAGCTACACAGTTTCCTCCCCATTGATCACATAGCCTTGGCTGACTCATAGTGGGAGCTGGTGTATGTTGGAGTGAGCTGACCAAAGAGCATACTTGGCTGCCCTTTCCTTCATATACTTTTGGTGCATGTCCTATCAAACTGAGGGCCTGTACAACTTCAGAAATGACACAGCCTAATTGGGTGCTAAGAGAGGCACATCATTTAAGATAGCATGGAATGGGAGAAAGAACTGAGTCTTGACAAGGTTAACGAACTCCTCTACTAAATATCTAGCCTTGAAAAGTTTCTTGAGTTCACAAAAATGTGAATTGTTCACACTTTTCATCTCAGAATGAAGACTGATGAGAGTATATTTGGAGGGAAATCTTTCCTTGCCTTTACTGACTGTATCTTTAGAATAACTTGCTCATCAAAGGTAGCTTTAATTTTTTGCAGATGTGACACTGTAATTTGTTCACAAAGTTTAGGTGGCAGAGTCAAAGGTGCTCACACGAATCTATCCAAGGTCTGCTGATTTTCATTTAGAATTACCTGGGGCTGAGAAGACAGAAGGGCAAAGGCCATATTGTCATCATAAGTACCACAGTGTGTGTCCTTGACAGTGGGGTGAGCGCAGCAGGGCATGACTACAGGAAAGACTTAACAGTGAAAGAAAGAGGAATGCTAATGTGAACTGTCTCCTTATCTGTGTCACACATTACTGAGCATGGAAAAAAAAAGATTTTGAATCATTGAAAATTTGATGGAAGTCTTTTTCACAATTATTCAGCGAGAGTCTTCTGATACGAAAGAGTGAGAAGCTGACGGACAAAGAATTAACTCCATAGAACTCTTAAGAAGCCTGCACAACATTGTCACATTATAAAGGTGAGAAAATGTTTTCGACATAGCATCATGTATGCTGGGTTGAGATTTTTAAACCAGCTGCTTAAAGCTCAGCTTTTTCCACTATGTAACTACATCAGTAAGCATAAAGTACTAATAATGGATGATATCTTTAGAGGCAGCAGCCAACCAAGAAAGTGTGTGTCTGTGAGTACCTGTGTGTGCACCTATGTGTGTGAGTGTGCTTGCATTCATAAGGTTTCTCCATGTAAGTGTCTAATAATGGGTGTGGGGAGTCCTCCCCCCCAGGGCATAAAGCCGGTATGGTGAAGATCAGAGCACCAAACATCCAGACGCCCTCCAGATTACGAGAGCCCAAGGAGGACCACTGCACGAGCAATTACGCCAGCCATAGAGAAAAGAGCTCCCCGGAGGGGCCAGCATACACCCGAGCACCAAGAACCACCAATACACCGGCAGGTGGGGGCACCAGCCACTGGCAAGGAGTGTGGTGGGGGAGATAAGCCCCAAAACCTGGGGGGGGGCTGAGATGTTCCAAGAGAGGTGAAATCTAAGACCCGACCTGACACATAGACAAACAGGCACACACAGACACAAACATGCATTCCCACCCTCATGCGCACATATACAAATATTCAGCACTCGCCCAACATGGAAACGCACAGAAATGAACACAGTACACACTTACACTCCCCAAATATACTCTATACTCCTGTATGTGTCATGAGAGTGTAAGTAATGCGAGTGTCTAAGTTCTGGAATAAAATTGAGGCTCAGGTGGCCAAGAGTGTACAATAGGAGAGGCCTCCTATGCCAGGCTGGGCCCAAGTCCCCGAACCCACCCAGGAGTAGCACGACTACCAGGCCGATAGCCTACAATCACTGCTTCAAGATTCAAGATTTTTATTTGCCCTTTGCGCACAGGACCAGCACCTTGGAATTCTTGTGCAAAGCTCTCCAGGTGAAGTTACATATTTTTTAAAAAGGTAAAACTAAAGCAATTAAAAAAGAAAATAGAAATAAAGCAAAGAAATTAGCAGTCTACTAATAATATTTACTGTATACAACATCAACTCAGGCCAGAAGAAGTTGTTTTTATCGAAACTATGTGTGACGTGTAAAGCACCAAAATAACACCTATAAGATACACATTTTTGGCTTCTAATGCTAGAGATCTGCAACTGGCTTTGGGCTGTGCATGTCTCTCTCTTCCGGAAGATGATTGAATAAAATAATTATAAATATTTTGACTAACTGAGTCGTGTTCTCTCTATTCAGTAAAAGAATGACAAGAACCAGATTCATTACTTACCAGTGTTTTCTATTTATTAGCCTGTTTGTAATGGATAGTATGCTTATGGCTCTAGTGGCAAAACAAGTTTGCTGTTTTCACCTTCTGGAAGTGCTTTGTTGCATATTTTGCAAAGTGCCTTTTAGTGCCATACTTTTAGGTCCCAGATACTATTAGTATCTACTACAGCTTTGAAAGTTCACAGATGACTCTTAAAAGATGTGGGTAGGTTACTGAGCGGATTTAAATTTTAGATGTCGTACTGTGAAAGTGATTTCTGGGTTTTAACCATGTTGGCTGGACAGTGTCTGTTGATCTTAAACACTTCTTATAAAATGAATGCCTGTTTGTGTTTTCTCTAAGCTTTTATGGAGTTTTCCATTCCAACAAAAACATAAAAGTGTATTATTGGAATCATGGCTGATTCCAATAATCCACTTTTCAATCAAGGCTGATAAAGATTTTTTGAACAAATTAAAAAAGTTAACCATGTCTTCAAAAACAGCATCTCTTTTTTTTTTTATTCGCTTTTTTCATATCTTCAACTTTTTGTCAACATTTAATAGAGTGGAAAATTAATGTACTAAGAGATGTTGTCAAAGTTGTCAAAATCTAAAGACCACATCTAAATTAAACCTTAAACAGTTAAAGCTTTGTGTTAAGAAACAAAAAACTGTATATACATAATAGGGAAGTAAATTGTACTAAATACTGGTCTTGAATTAAAAATCAACAATGTGGTCAATCCATTTTCATAATTAACATTAAGTGCTAAGACAATAAAGCCCTGAATGTAACCATTCAAACCTATAGGGTCAGTACTGCCATTTTTACTGTGTAACGTACAAAGGCAAAATTACAAAAATTTGGTTTCTGTCCAAAAACTTATCTTCCTAATGTATTAAGTGCTGTAGCTCAAATCTGTTTTTCTATTATTTTTTTTTTCTGATAAATAGCTCAATTTTCTGCTAACAAAAATTGAAAAAACTATCAATTCTCTGCGTTTCTATATTTTGTGACTGCATCAGCAATAAGCTATCGATCTACTGTCCTCAAACAGATGCGACTCGAGCTTGGACTCGCATCTGATAATAACTTGGTAAAAGCTACTAACTTAACTCACTCAGAAATCATTATGTCCTCAGACATGAAAAAAAGCCATCCAAATTTTATCTTACATCAAGATCCTTTTTTTAGCAACCGAACCTGTAATGATCAGTTTCCTGAACTGTCAAGTATTCAAGTATATACAAATTCTCAAAAAAATTGACAAAAAAGCCTCATAACTTACAATTGTGGTGTATACTGTATTTTTCGGACCATAAGGCACACTGCCAATGAATGGGTCTGTTTTCATACATAGGACGCACTGGATTATAAGGCACACTGTCAATTTTTGAGAAAAATTAAAGGATTTTAAGTGCGCCTTATAATGCGGATAATAATTTCAACATTTAGAAAGTACTGTACAATGTCACATTTGACCTCTCAAAGCTAAAAGGTTGATCTGGTGGTCAATCTTAGTGCTATATAGAGCTATTTGAAACTAGATTTCTTACTACCATCGTTTGTATTGTCAACAAATAGGAATATAGGGAATGCTATATGGGGATTCAAAATATTATGTTACTTATTATGTTATGTTACCTCTGACAAGTTCAAACAAGGTATAACTTTGACTACGTCAAACTTCATAAAATATCTTTTATTTTTAAAACTATGCTTAAAATTTGATTGCCTTGTCTGTATTGACAACATTTACATAATGATCCTGGTATATAGGGATTCTAAATATCACACTATAGTTAGTTAAATATCATGTACATTTGACATGAACTCTTACTTTTACATTTCACATCATGGCTTTCTTTCAAGTTGATCCCAAAACGAGTTAAACATTCAAAGAAAGGATTGTCAAGAGAAAGCAATTGAGTTATTCATGTCCAGTTAATTACTAATCATTACCTACTTCTACATAACTTTTGTTTAATCAAAGTAAACATCTGTCATGTCGGCCTATTGTCCATAGTCAGCCTTGTTGTGGGTTTGTGCTCTTGGAGTGCTTCTTGTTAATATAACTGGGCTTGATAAATGTTGGTGTCCCCTGACTACTTACGTTCACCTTTTTAACTTTAAGTCAGACAAAATTTGACAGAAATAAAAACAAAGAAATGTGTTGCTAACTAAATGTGTAGAGGCTTTGGATCTAAAACTGCATACACGATAATTAGCATTAAGCATTCTGCTTTGACTAACACACATCACATTAAATGTATGAATTGTACACAATTAACCATAATCATATGTTAACTGTAGTACAATGAACATGACTATTTAATGTAATTGAATGGCATTACGTTAATGCCAAACTATTTCAAGTTTAACAAAAATGAAGAAGGAAAAGAGAGAATAATTTTCAAACCTTTTCTTATACTAACAACTCCACTACCACAAGAAGCTAGTGTTTGACGACATGGAAACACACAAAAAAGAAATGCTTCTGGTGTCTGCTGTAATTTTGTGCATTGTGACCTTGTTACCGAGCAGTCCATTATGCAGGAAGAGCTCAAATAAACAAGCAAAACCAGAAACAAAAGGGCTGCTGGCATATCTTATCTTCAGGGATTCCCAACTCTCTGTAGTAATTACCCAGCATTCAGCAGCCTCTCAAACACAGCTCTACCTATCCACTGCCTCAACAAACACTCCCTGAACAGTTATTGTGAAACTGGGTCAGTACCCAGTATTGATAATGTCACACGCAGTTTAAATTAGTGGGGGTGGATGGTACTGTAATCAATAGTGCACAATTTTCAAGCCTTTACAGTCACCTCTGGTCCCTGCTGATGGACATTGATTCAGAATTAAGTGGACCTAAAAGTCTAAGGAGAAGAGCAATGTTATCTGAGGTGAGTAAACAAAACCTGCAGAGAATAAACACGGGATGAAATGGAAGAAAATGTATTTACCTGTCCTATACCAGGATGCTCCTTTATTGTGACAATAAAAAAAATCCAGACAGCTGCAGGGTTGGGCAGCAGGCAGCAATAAATAGTATATGCATAAAGCAAGTGCATGCCTTTGTTTAGTGGTTTTATAAATTCAGCTCATTTATGAATAGCACTTACAGACAGAAGTGCTATTCAAATATTTTGGGACAGAAGATATGGCTGGCTGCCCTCAACAGCAAACTGTCCCTCCGTTATGTTAGAGCACATGAGGTTGACTTGGTTCTCAGCCCCAAAGCATTGATACTTATGCTGCCTTCCACTCTTCGCATGCATCCTACCTTCCACGTCTCCCAAGTCAAACCAGTCCATTCTAGCCTTTTACGCTTTTGAGTCCATTTCCGTGCCACCTGTGACACTATGTGGCCCATGAACTAAAACAAGTTTTACACCCCTCTTTAAGAGCTGCAGCAGTGCAAGAATAGTTTTTGTAATAGCCAGCTGCCTTTACAGCATGTTGTTTATTGTTTCTGTTTCTGCACTAGGAACACTACTACTGCTTTGTGGACGAGTTTGCAGCTAAAACTGTGTTGTTGTGCTTCATTTCTGGTTCACATATGTGCAGTCTCATTTTCTGACCCCCCAACTGTTGGCAGCAGATGACTGCCCTAGACTCAGTCTAGTTCTGCTGGATGTCTCTTCCAGTTTAAAGAGAATTCTTCCTTTGTTTTCTCTCTAATACTGTAGGAGCTTTACCTTGAAAAATTAAGCAACTTGTTGTGATCTGGTACTTTAAAAATAAAACTAAGTTGAACTGAAAAAATCTTTAAAAATGACTAGCTCAAGAACTATTAAACATAAAAACCTGGGCCCTGTGCTTCGTACGTCGCTTACTACATCCAAGATCAAATGAAACATCCAAGACCAAATCATCGCGCTAACTCTGAGCTCGCTATTCCGGTTCCCCGAACACACCTGTTGTTGACGATTAGTATAGCTGGATGAAGTAATGTGAGATCACATACATGTAATAGAATGTTAATAGTACATTTCCCTTTTTTAGGGAATGACCTGTATGTATCTGTGTGAAATCAATAAAAGGATCAAGTGCTGCATTATCTTTAGTTACATTGATGTTATTTATTTATGGTGAAACAGTGGTGGAATATCGCTGTTGCTTTCGTATGAATGACGCGGACATACCTGCGTGGCCGCGATCTAATCCTGTTTACATAAAGTAAACCTGCTCCCCAGCAGGTTTACGCTTACGGCTCTGTTGCTATGACAGCAAGTCCCGGATGGGCTTCGGGGAACCGAACGATCCAGGATCACGCGAAATCGTCAACAATCTCATCCAGCTAACTCACTTAGCGCGGTACGAAGAACAGGCCCCTGAACTAGCAGACTATCTACTAATATTTTTCTTTTGTAGTACAGTATGTCATACTTGCTCAGTCCAGCTTGAAAGTTGAATAAATTTGCATTTTCTATAGCAAATGGTAAATAGTGAAATATCATTATATGCCATTCTAAAATTGTCACCAGTTCTCTTTTGTAATGTGAAGTTTGTTTTTTTATTTGTTTGTTTCTTAACCAGCCAGTATTCAGAAATTTGTGATATATCTGTCCCAAATTATAGCGTTTATCTTTCAAAGTTTGCAAGATGTTCATGTTCAAAACTTTAATGATTTGAAAATGGAGTGACATATTTAAGAAACTAAATATGGGACTTTTTTCAGCAAGCCAATTATCTGACATTTGTGATGCATTTGCCCTTCATTTCTAATCCTTATGATCATGGTGGGAAAGAACAGTAAAAATTTCAGGCATTCATCTTCAGTTTTTAAATTATTCATGCTCAAACATTGCCACAAATTTCAATGACAGATCAATTCTTTAAAAAATTACATCTTGAAAGGTATTTCACATAAGAAGCCAGCCTTTGACAGCTAGTTCAAACTTTTGGCCAATTCGAGATCGAAAGGCCCAGATTTAACTTCTTCAGATAAAATATATCAGCTTTGTGAATGGTATACCAGAATCTCCAAGCAATGACATTCTTGTTGATGCAATGATGATAAATCCCAGATAACAATAATTAGCTTATTATAGCCGATTAAATCAGTGATGCAGCTAATAATGTTGAAGGGTAAAATAGGTTCACCATATATGTTCATTACAAAAAAATAGTGCTTTTTCTAGCAAAATGCAATGAATTACAAGGACAATCCATTAGAAGCATTTCCTCAAACACTAACTGGTTTGTTTAATGACCCAAAAAATAAATATTAAATCTTACTTTTAGGTAGACAAATGTTTCCAAGTAACACAAAACACTTCTTATAATCTTTTAATGATGCTACTTATAAGGGTATCTTCTTTGTTGTTTATTGTTTCTGTTTCTGCACTAGGAACACTACTACTGCTTTGTGGACGAGTTTGCAGCTAAAACTGTGTAATTTAGTAATGCCCTTCACTAACGTATATCAAGAAAGAAACAAAACCCTATAACACTTCTTGAGATTTTGTTACAACCAAGAGCATTATTAATGTCTTACTGGTTGCTGGTTACCCAATTCTGTTCTGTAGCATTACTTCATCTGCATACTTGTAAACACACAATACTTTTCATTGTTCATCACTACTTCTATACATTTTTTGGCCATGCTGTGTTTGCTGAGGACAAAGTGTATACTGTAACATGCTTGGCATGGTATGTTTCGTTTGATGCATTTTCATCTATATGTTATTCCCAGAAAACATAGTTCTACAACTAAAACACTGTATAAACGTCCACAGTGACTCGGTACCACTCAAATTAGATCTAGAAGTACAGCTTGTTGCTGATTATACAGTATACTATACATTTAAAGATAGATGCAGAGTATGCCCTCGAGACAATATCACTGAAATATGAGAATGAGATAGTAAGCTACTTTTTAATGACAGCAGGTTTTGAATTGAATTAAATGTATTTTCTTTTAATATTAACAATAGTAAAATCTTTTATAAAACAACTCACATGCAGTATTGTTGTGCTTCATTTCTGGTTCACATATGTGCAGTCTCATTTTCTGACCCCCCAACTGTTGGCAGCAGATGACTGCCCTAGACTCAGTCTAGTTCTGCTGGATGTCTCTTCCAGTTTAAAGAGAATTCTTCCTTTGTTTTCTCTCTAATACTGTAGGAGCTTTACCTTGAAAAATTAAGCAACTTGTTGTGATCTGGTACTTTAAAAATAAAACTAAGTTGAACTGAAAAAAATCTTTAAAAATGACTAGCTCAAGAACTATTAAACATAAAAACCTGGGCCCTGTGCTTCGTACGTCGCTTACTACATCCAAGATCAAATGAAACATCCAAGACCAAATCATCGCGCTAACTCTGAGCTCGCTATTCCGGTTCCCCGAACACACCTGTTGTTGACGATTAGTATAGCTGGATGAAGTAATGTGAGATCACTGGGTGGCCCAACAGGGGCTACGCATCGATAGTAGAAACATTGATCGGCAACCCTTTGATTGGTCGGCGAAAATGTCGAAGGAGCGTGCTCGGTATTTTTCGGCAGCAGAGCAAGAACTCTTGAGTGAGGGATTTCAGGAGTTTCAGAGTTTAATTAAAACGCAAGGGAACACTGCAAAGGCTGCAAAAGCAAGGAGAGAGGGCTGGCAGAAAGTTGCTGACAAATCAAACTCGTAAGTAATTCAATAATAACAATAATAATGGAGTGGATTTATATAGCGCTTTTCAAGGCACCCAAAGCGCTTTACAATGCCACTATTCATTCACTCTCACATTCACACACTGGTGGAGGCAGCTACGGTTGTAGCCACAGCTGCCCTGGGGCAGACTGACAGAAGCCAGGCTGCCATATTGCGCCATCGGCCCCTCTGGCCAACACCAGTAGGCGGTAGGGTAGATTTATCATATCACACCATATTATCCAATATTATATTACATTATATTATATTATAATATGTTATATTATATCCCCTTTCACATTAGAGCCACAACAGGACCCACTAGAACATGGGAACAAGTAAAAGTGAAATATAAGAATATTCTACAGAATGGTAATATTTATCACTTATATTGCTTGTCGTCTCTTGGAAAGAGACCCTGGAATACTCTGTTTGTTTGTTCATAACAGCAACCAAGAAAAGGGCAGAGCAAAAAAAAAGACAGGTGGTGGTCCTGCACCCCCTCGTCAACAAGTTGGTTAAGTGAATAATACCCTCACGGGAAAATCGATATCTCTCTATGAGCACACTGTCGCGCTGAGCTAAAGGATCCTGTCTGTCCCGCAATATACGCTGAATTCTGAGGACTCTCCTTATCAATCTTGCACCTTCCGCAATGGGTTGCTCGCGTAAACGGACAGGATATGACTGCGACAGACTTCCCAAATCCACCTTCGCTTTTATAGCCGTGGTCTCTCATCTTGATTACACGAAGTAATTTACAATTACTACTCTGAAATATGAATTACATCTGTAATAATCACATACATGTAATAGAATGTTAATAGTACATTCCCTTTTTTAGGGAATGACCTGTATGTATCTGTGTGAAATCAATAAAAGGATCAAGTGCTGCATTATCTTTAGTTACATTGATGTTATTTATTTATGGTGAAACAGTGGTGGAATATCGCTGTTGCTTTCGTATGAATGACGCGGACATACCTGCGTGGCCGCGATCTAATCCTGTTTACATAAAGTAAACCTGCTCCCCAGCAGGTTTACGCTTACGGCTCTGTTGCTATGACAGCAAGTCCCGGATGGGCTTCGGGGAACCGAACGATCCAGGATCACGCGAAATCGTCAACAATCTCATCCAGCTAACTCACTTAGCGCGGTACGAAGAACAGGCCCCTGAACTAGCAGACTATCTACTAATATTTTTCTTTTGTAGTACAGTATGTCATACTTGCTCAGTCCAGCTTGAAAGTTGAATAAATTTGCATTTTCTATAGCAAATGGTAAATAGTGAAATATCATTATATGCCATTCTAAAATTGTCACCAGTTCTCTTTTGTAATGTGAAGTTTGTTTTTTTATTTGTTTGTTTCTTAACCAGCCAGTATTCAGAAATTTGTGATATATCTGTCCCAAATTATAGCGTTTATCTTTCAAAGTTTGCAAGATGTTCATGTTCAAAACTTTAATGATTTGAAAATGGAGTGACATATTTAAGAAACTAAATATGGGACTTTTTTCAGCAAGCCAATTATCTGACATTTGTGATGCATTTGCCCTTCATTTCTAATCCTTATGATCATGGTGGGAAAGAACAGTAAAAATTTCAGGCATTCATCTTCAGTTTTTAAATTATTCATGCTCAAACATTGCCACAAATTTCAATGACAGATCAATTCTTTAAAAAATTACATCTTGAAAGGTATTTCACATAAGAAGCCAGCCTTTGACAGCTAGTTCAAACTTTTGGCCAATTCGAGATCGAAAGGCCCAGATTTAACTTCTTCAGATAAAATATATCAGCTTTGTGAATGGTATACCAGAATCTCCAAGCAATGACATTCTTGTTGATGCAATGATGATAAATCCCAGATAACAATAATTAGCTTATTATAGCCGATTAAATCAGTGATGCAGCTAATAATGTTGAAGGGTAAAATAGGTTCACCATATATGTTCATTACAAAAAAATAGTGCTTTTTCTAGCAAAATGCAATGAATTACAAGGACAATCCATTAGAAGCATTTCCTCAAACACTAACTGGTTTGTTTAATGACCCAAAAAATAAATATTAAATCTTACTTTTAGGTAGACAAATGTTTCCAAGTAACACAAAACACTTCTTATAATCTTTTAATGATGCTACTTATAAGGGTATCTTCTTTGTTGTTTATTGTTTCTGTTTCTGCACTAGGAACACTACTACTGCTTTGTGGACGAGTTTGCAGCTAAAACTGTGTAATTTAGTAATGCCCTTCACTAACGTATATCAAGAAAGAAACAAAACCCTATAACACTTCTTGAGATTTTGTTACAACCAAGAGCATTATTAATGTCTTACTGGTTGCTGGTTACCCAATTCTGTTCTGTAGCATTACTTCATCTGCATACTTGTAAACACACAATACTTTTCATTGTTCATCACTACTTCTATACATTTTTTGGCCATGCTGTGTTTGCTGAGGACAAAGTGTATACTGTAACATGCTTGGCATGGTATGTTTCGTTTGATGCATTTTCATCTATATGTTATTCCCAGAAAACATAGTTCTACAACTAAAACACTGTATAAACGTCCACAGTGACTCGGTACCACTCAAATTAGATCTAGAAGTACAGCTTGTTGCTGATTATACAGTATACTATACATTTAAAGATAGATGCAGAGTATGCCCTCGAGACAATATCACTGAAATATGAGAATGAGATAGTAAGCTACTTTTTAATGACAGCAGGTTTTGAATTGAATTAAATGTATTTTCTTTTAATATTAACAATAGTAAAATCTTTTATAAAACAACTCACATGCAGTATTGTTGTGCTTCATTTCTGGTTCACATATGTGCAGTCTCATTTTCTGACCCCCCAACTGTTGGCAGCAGATGACTGCCCTAGACTCAGTCTAGTTCTGCTGGATGTCTCTTCCAGTTTAAAGAGAATTCTTCCTTTGTTTTCTCTCTAATACTGTAGGAGCTTTACCTTGAAAAATTAAGCAACTTGTTGTGATCTGGTACTTTAAAAATAAAACTAAGTTGAACTGAAAAAATCTTTAAAAATGACTAGCTCAAGAACTATTAAACATAAAAACCTGGGCCCTGTGCTTCGTACGTCGCTTACTACATCCAAGATCAAATGAAACATCCAAGACCAAATCATCGCGCTAACTCTGAGCTCGCTATTCCGGTTCCCCGAACACACCTGTTGTTGACGATTAGTATAGCTGGATGAAGTAATGTGAGATCACTGGGTGGCCCAACAGGGGCTACGCATCGATAGTAGAAACATTGATCGGCAACCCTTTGATTGGTCGGCGAAAATGTCGAAGGAGCGTGCTCGGTATTTTTCGGCAGCAGAGCAAGAACTCTTGAGTGAGGGATTTCAGGAGTTTCAGAGTTTAATTAAAACGCAAGGGAACACTGCAAAGGCTGCAAAAGCAAGGAGAGAGGGCTGGCAGAAAGTTGCTGACAAATCAAACTCGTAAGTAATTCAATAATAACAATAATAATGGAGTGGATTTATATAGCGCTTTTCAAGGCACCCAAAGCGCTTTACAATGCCACTATTCATTCACTCTCACATTCACACACTGGTGGAGGCAGCTACGGTTGTAGCCACAGCTGCCCTGGGGCAGACTGACAGAAGCCAGGCTGCCATATTGCGCCATCGGCCCCTCTGGCCAACACCAGTAGGCGGTAGGGTAGATTTATCATATCACACCATATTATCCAATATTATATTACATTATATTATATTATAATATGTTATATTATATCCCCTTTCACATTAGAGCCACAACAGGACCCACTAGAACATGGGAACAAGTAAAAGTGAAATATAAGAATATTCTACAGAATGGTAATATTTATCACTTATATTGCTTGTCGTCTCTTGGAAAGAGACCCTGGAATACTCTGTTTGTTTGTTCATAACAGCAACCAAGAAAAGGGCAGAGCAAAAAAAAAGACAGGTGGTGGTCCTGCACCCCCTCGTCAACAAGTTGGTTAAGTGAATAATACCCTCACGGGAAAATCGATATCTCTCTATGAGCACACTGTCGCGCTGAGCTAAAGGATCCTGTCTGTCCCGCAATATACGCTGAATTCTGAGGACTCTCCTTATCAATCTTGCACCTTCCGCAATGGGTTGCTCGCGTAAACGGACAGGATATGACTGCGACAGACTTCCCAAATCCACCTTCGCTTTTATAGCCGTGGTCTCTCATCTTGATTACACGAAGTAATTTACAATTACTACTCTGAAATATGAATTACATCTGTAATAATCACATACATGTAATAGAATGTTAATAGTACATTCCCTTTTTTAGGGAATGACCTGTATGTATCTGTGTGAAATCAATAAAAGGATCAGGTGCTGCATTATCTTTAGTTACATTGATGTTATTTATTTATGGTGAAACAGTGGTGGAATATCGCTGTTGCTTTCGTATGAATGACGCGGACATACCTGCGTGGCCGCGATCTAATCCTGTTTACATAAAGTAAACCTGCTCCCCAGCAGGTTTACGCTTACGGCTCTGTTGCTATGACAGCAAGTCCCGGATGGGCTTCGGGGAACCGAACGATCCAGGATCACGCGAAATCGTCAACAATCTCATCCAGCTAACTCACTTAGCGCGGTACGAAGAACAGGCCCCTGAACTAGCAGACTATCTACTAATATTTTTCTTTTGTAGTACAGTATGTCATACTTGCTCAGTCCAGCTTGAAAGTTGAATAAATTTGCATTTTCTATAGCAAATGGTAAATAGTGAAATATCATTATATGCCATTCTAAAATTGTCACCAGTTCTCTTTTGTAATGTGAAGTTTGTTTTTTTATTTGTTTGTTTCTTAACCAGCCAGTATTCAGAAATTTGTGATATATCTGTCCCAAATTATAGCGTTTATCTTTCAAAGTTTGCAAGATGTTCATGTTCAAAACTTTAATGATTTGAAAATGGAGTGACATATTTAAGAAACTAAATATGGGACTTTTTTCAGCAAGCCAATTATCTGACATTTGTGATGCATTTGCCCTTCATTTCTAATCCTTATGATCATGGTGGGAAAGAACAGTAAAAATTTCAGGCATTCATCTTCAGTTTTTAAATTATTCATGCTCAAACATTGCCACAAATTTCAATGACAGATCAATTCTTTAAAAAATTACATCTTGAAAGGTATTTCACATAAGAAGCCAGCCTTTGACAGCTAGTTCAAACTTTTGGCCAATTCGAGATCGAAAGGCCCAGATTTAACTTCTTCAGATAAAATATATCAGCTTTGTGAATGGTATACCAGAATCTCCAAGCAATGACATTCTTGTTGATGCAATGATGATAAATCCCAGATAACAATAATTAGCTTATTATAGCCGATTAAATCAGTGATGCAGCTAATAATGTTGAAGGGTAAAATAGGTTCACCATATATGTTCATTACAAAAAAATAGTGCTTTTTCTAGCAAAATGCAATGAATTACAAGGACAATCCATTAGAAGCATTTCCTCAAACACTAACTGGTTTGTTTAATGACCCAAAAAATAAATATTAAATCTTACTTTTAGGTAGACAAATGTTTCCAAGTAACACAAAACACTTCTTATAATCTTTTAATGATGCTACTTATAAGGGTATCTTCTTTAACAATAGAAGGCCAAGTGTCACGGTACTGGGTCGTGAGGCCCAGTGTTTGAGTTCTAATGCATATTTTTGTATTCACATGTTGTAGTTTAACGCATCTAGTTGATTTCTAGTTTGCAGTTTAGTCGTTGGTTTCTTAGTCCCTTTTGTCATCTCTCCTTGGTCCGTGTGTCTACCTGCATGTTTCATGTCTGTGTGGCTCTTGTTCTCAAGTTCGTGCAATGTCTATGTCTATGTGTTTCCTGTTTTATTTTGGAAGAGTCTGGTGTACTTTGTTCATCGTAGTTAGTGTTACTCTCCCCTGTATTGTCATTATGTTTCATTCTAGCCAGCTGTGTTCTCATTTGTCTCCACTTCCTCTGAGTTTGTATACATGTGTGTATTTAAGTCCTCAGTCTTCCTTTGTTCGTCGTCGCGTCGTCTGTTCAACTTCCCCCATGTTATGCCAGGTTTCAGGACTCTGTGCTGGTCATGTCTATGTTGCTTGCGTGCATACGTTTCATAGTTCTTTGTTGTTCCAGCACAGAGTCCTGTTCATAGTTGTCTCAGTCATATGCATCATAGTCATCTTGTCTTAGCCTTCCCTGTTGTCTGAGTTAAGTGTCAGTTCTTAGTTTTCCCAGTTCAGCTTCTAGTTTAGTCTTGCCTCAGTGCTTTCAGTTGTTTGCCACTTTAATCATTCTCTCTTGGCTCTCGGCGAAGGCGGTCGCACTAAAAGAGAATTATGGATTTGATCAACTGGTCTCTGAATGCTATTGACACCCTTTTCTCAACGAGGAGTCTGGGCTTGGGAGAGCCCGAGTGCCCTGAGGGACTTTCCCTGCTGAATACATGATGGATGGGTGGCAGAAATGGAGGGTCATGTGCCTGGCGGGACTGTCGATCGAGGACGCTGAAGATATCTACCTATTCGGAACCATGATAACAGGGTTCTTGCTGATTGGACCTGGCTTGGCCCTGACTTATCGGAGAAATAAGAGAGCGGAACCGGCTGTTCAAATCCCCCCAAAGCTGCCCGCTGGAATCGAAGCGACGGGACAAGGCGTGACCTCTCACAATGAACGCAGTGTGGTTAACACCTTGGAGACGCTTACAGCTGCCGTGAAGACTCAAAACAACACCATTGAGCGTATGTTGAGATACATCAGAGAGAGGCCTGCTCAAAATGAGACCTTTGAGCGAAAGTTGGATCACATCGCAGAACGGCTCACTGCAGTTGTGGGGTCTCAGAATCAAAAGAATGATAACACCATGGAACAGAAGTTTGATACCATCATGGGGAGGCTTGCGGCTCTCCAACGGAAGATTGAGAGACCAGTGTCGGAGTGTTAAGAACAGCTTGAAATTCTTCTCTTCTGAGCTGCTCGCATAAAAAGAAAATTGACAACATCAACATGCGGACACCATGGCGCCAGCTGAATGCCGAACTCCTGATAACAACTGTGTGATGACTATTCTTCCCATCCCATGCAAGTCCACCTGGATTGGCTAGCAGACTGTTTACTTAGCCTGATAGGGCGAAGGACACTGTCTCAGCTGAACTATGGACACACATACACTTACACTGATAAGCACTCACACATTTCCCTTCCCCTTCCAATGCCTTCGATGCTTGTTGCCTCCTGGGAACACGAGGCGGGTCTGGGCCCGTGCTGGAGAGTCGGCGCAGTGGCAGGATGGCTGCTGTGTTGCCTGGGATTACTCCTTATCCCCTACTCAACCCTGTTGTTGGTCACGTGCTCTATAATGTTGTACTGTGGACATTTATGTGCTTTTCTGTGCAGAGGAGTTTGTTTTGTTTCCTGTTCTCATGCTGTCCTCCTGTAGCCCAGCATGAGTAGAGGTCTCTTTTTTTCCTCTTGTACCTTTCCCATTGTAGTGTACATTTCAGTGTTTTTTCTGTAATGCAACCGTTCTCTAAATTGTATCCCCATGTGATGTCTGTGTTGTATGTGTAAGGTCGGGGGGCGGGTTCATTCCACTGCAGGGCAACCTGCCACTGCATGTGGCGAATAAACTTTGAACTTGAACTTAATCAGCCCAAATAAAGGCTCGCTTTTCGTTTCAAGTTCAGTACTGTCTCCTCGTCTGTGTCTGCACCTGGATCCTCACACTCCCACACACGGTCTGCCCTCCGCAGACTGTGACACCAAGAGGGCTTTTTGAAGTCATTTTTTAATAATACTATATAATGGTGCAGTTTTTCACCAGGATACTTTTTTTTTTCTAAAATCTCAGATGGAAATTTGTCCCACTTGATGATGTAAGTAATTCCACAGGCCTTCCTGCTTCCTGTTATTGCAGATACTAGGGAAGATTTTGATAAATGTAAATTTTTCAGTGGACGTTTGGCTGTATGGTAAGGTGAACACGTCAAATTCTTTTTTCAAGCATTCTCCTGAGTCACTATGGATGAGTGGTATAATTGTTTAGCCTCAGAATATGTGTTTTGTTGAAACGTGTTACTGATGCCCTCTCCCTTTAGCTGGTTGCCTGTGTCTACATCTCTTCTTGTTTTGACAGCTGTTTTGACAGCTGGTTTACGTTTCTTAGAGATACTGCTCTGACACATTTCTCTAGGGGCAGTTTTTTCACAGGTCTGCAAGCATACACTATCAAGCCATTCTCCTTTTGTTTTCCAGATGTAACATTTCTCATGATATCTGGAACTACATGACAATACACATGGCTGATATTCAAAATCCACTGCAAAATAATCTCCCCCCTCCCAATCCACTGCCATATTACATATTCATCCTAAAAATAATCAGACAGGTTTCCACCTGCTAATGCAAACATTTAAGTACTTGGACTTGTCCCAAATATATATGTTCTTATCACTTTTTTTTTCCACTGGTCTGAAAGATAATTTCACAATCAGTTAATCCTTTAGGAATGGGATATGATGGTTTAACAATAATATATTTGGACACCAATGTGTAATGGACCTTTTCAAAAGTGAGAATGAGGATGTGACACTCCTTATTGGCAGTGTTTACAGAAGTGAAAATATTTATTTGATTAAAAATAAACAATTTGTGGATGGTTTTGGTATTACATGCAGACATATGGTCTGCAGATGGCAATATAATACAATCTTGCAATGTTGCTTTTAATTAGCAAGTTATCTGTGGAGGAGACAGAAGTGAATATTTGGGAATCTGTGTTTATAATACAAAAATTATTGTGTTGAATTTTTTATTCTCAGGCTTGCAAACAACCAATTAATGGTTTAAACATTAACAGACAAGCAATGACATTATGACCAAAGACAGGTGAAGTGAATTAAACTGGTTATCTCTTCACCATGTCACCTGCTAGTGGGTGGGATATATTGGGAAGCAAGTGAACATTTTTTCCATTTTTTTTGTTGTGTTAGAAGCAGGTAAAATGGCCAAACATAAGGATTTGAGTTACTTTGATAAGGGCCAAATTGTGATGGATAGACAACTGGGACAGAGCATCTCCAAAATTGCAGCTCTATTGGGGTGTTCAAAGTCTGCAGTCTAGTGAGTCTATCAAAAGTGGTGTGAGGAAAGAACAGTGGTGACAGTGAGGAAAACAGAAAGTACGATATCAGATTTTATGAGTGAAAAAAGATATAAGAGAGTTGCAAAAGTCAGCAGAGTACATACGAGAGGGGAATAAGTCCGGAGGTTTTGTAATTTTACTAAACAAAGAAAAGAGAGACCTTGAGTTATCTTCACTAGAACTGATTAAACCAGAATAGTATGCGGATTTGGCTGAAACAATGCAGTCCTTATAAAAAAATAAAATCTGCTCATTATATATTTCTTTATGTATGGTAAGTCCTGTTTTCTTGAACAGATGTTCCAGTTGGCCTCCTTTAGCTTTGATATGGGGCAGGTTAAGAGTAAACCATGATAGATAAGATCGTCAATAATGGGCACTGTACTAAGTTTCACACAAATATTTAGTATGTTCAACTTTACAAACTAACTTGTTGTTGCCATCTAACAGTCTCAGCGAGACTCATAAAAATTTAAAGGCATGAAATACAGACATAGACTGATTAAGCTGGATGTCAGGTGCACTACTGTGTCTATAGTGGATAAAATAAAGCTTGAAGTTTGGGTGCCAAGGTGAGCTTGGTTGATGCTTTCTATTCTGTCTCATTATAAGAAGTGTCTGCTTTATTTTTTCACAAGGTGGTTGCGTACCTACATCAAGACAGCTGACAGCAGCTGTAAAATAAGATAAAGTGAGGTAGAGGTAGACTTGTAGAAAGAGACAGCCAAACATTTTACAATCTGTGCTTAAAATATTGCATTACTGATGCCCTTATTGATATGCAACACTATGTCTCTTCCATGCTCCTATAACAGAGTTTTGAGGCTGTGTGTCTTAACTGCACTGTCTGTTAACATTTCCGTTTTGGACCTAGCACTGCCAACCATGTATTTATCTCTGAACCATCAATATTATATCTACTATTGTTCCCCTGTGCATGTAGAGTGCAGCTGAATTCCATAGAAGTGCCAAAAAAACACGCAGTTAAGCACTGACCTATAGGCTATGTAGAGTTGCAAAGAGTTGGAATGTTTGTTTGTATATAAGGCACAACTTGTGAAATCCTAGAAAGTATGATGTAGGCACTGCTCAATTTTAAGGATTTTCTCTTGCTTACATGAGGTAATGAAATGTACAGCTACAGTATAAGTGCCAACTGTTTTTATTTTGCAGTCAAACTAAAAAGGGTTGTTTTTGATCCCACTTTGATATATCAAAAATATATGCTGGTCTCAGCTTCTTATGATTGCACTGGTATCTAACACCTAGCTTAAACACTGTTGTTTGGAAGTGTTTATATGGCCCGTCTGTCACAGGGCTAAGACAGACAGAAAACTATTCACAGCACTGGGCAATTTAGAATCATCAATTACCATAAACCCACGAAATTGTCTTTGGACCAAAGCAAACAGAGGGACAACATGCATGCCACATAGGAAGTTCCCCTGGCACATTGGTGGAGTCCAACTCAGGGCCTTCCTGCTGTGAAGCAAGAGTGCCACCATGCGGCCATGCTGTCTATCTTGGCAGCTTTCTAATATAATTGATGACCACGGGGCTGGGGTTGAAAAGGGAGACCCATCCACCTGTTGTCCTCTCAGACATCGTTCCTCTCATGTAAAGAGCACCAAAACCCTTGCCTGTGTCAGCCTCCGCTTGCCTCAAGGGCCGTAAGTGTTGCTTCACTTTGTACACTTTCTCATTCCTTGTAACACTGGTTCCGAAGCTGCAATCTGCACACCGGATGTTTCTAAAGTAACTGCGTGCCTCCTCCAACCCATCGCTAGCCTTTGCCACGTTTGGGTCTAGCCAGCATGCTACACAAGCGCACCGAGAATAATCAGTGCACTTTTCCCTGATCATGATACTGTTAACCTAAAGAAAAGAATACAGGGAGTGCAGAATTATTAGGCAAATGAGTATTTTGTCCACATCATCCTCTTCATGCATGTTGTCTTACTCCAAGCTTTATAGGCTTGAAAGCCTACTACCAATTAAGCATATTAGGTGATGTGCATCTCTGTAATGAGAAGGGGTGTGGTCTAATGACATCAACACCCTATATCAGGTGTGCATAATTATTAGGCAACGTCCTTTCCTTTGGCAAAATGGGTCAAAAGAAGGATTTGACAGGCTCAGAAAAGTAAAAAATAGTGAGATATCTTGCAGAGGGATGCAGCAGTCTCAAAATTGCAAAGCTTCTGAAGCGTGATCATCGAACAAATTCAAATTCAAATTTTATTTGTCACACACACACAACCATACACAGTATGACATGGGGGTGAAATGCTTGTAGCTGTACAATGCCCAACCATTAAATGACAGAAGAAAAGTTTTACAATATTTACAATTTACTACAAAAATTTACAAATTAACTTAGGAATTTACAGTAAAGAATGTGCAAATAGCAGAAGAGATTATAAAGATAAGGATTATAAATTATAGGAATTATAGGATTATAGGAAATGTGTGGTGGTGCGTGTGGTGACGTGTGTGAGAGTCCAGTCTTATAGTGACGTGTTGGGAGAGTCCAGTCCTACACCTGGTTCAGGCCCCGAATAGCCTGGGGGAAGAAGCTCCTCTTCATTCTCTCTGTTTTGGCCTTAAGGGAGCGGAAGCGCTTCCCAGACCTCAACAGTGAGAAGAGTCCATTGTTGGGATGGGAGAGGTCCATCATAATCTTCCTAGCTTTGGACTTGCACCGCTTGGTGTAGATGGACAGCAGGTCAGGGAGCTCTGATTGAATGATGCGTTCTGCCGAGCGCACCACCCTTTGCAGATCTCGCAATTAAGCGTTTCATTCAAAATAGTCAACAGGGTCGCAAGAAGCATGTGGAAAAACCAAGGCGCAAAATAATTGCCCATGAACTGAGAAAAGTCAAGCGTGCAGCTGCCAAGATGCCACTTGCCACCAGTTTGGCCATATTTCAGAGCTGCAACATCACTGGAGTGCCCAAAAGCACAAGGTGTGCAATACTCAGAGACATGGCCAAGGTAAGAAAGGCTGAAAGACGACCACCACTGAACAAGACACACAAGCTGAAACGTCAAGACTGGGCCAAGAAATATCTCAAGACTGATTTTTCTAAGGTTTTATGGACTGATGAAATGAGAGTGAGTCTTGATGGGCCAGATGGATGGGCCCGTGGCTGGATTGGTAAAGGGCAGAGAGCTCCAGTTCGACTCAGACGCCAGCAAGGTGGAGGTGGAGTACTGGTTTGGGCTGGTATCATCAAAGATGAGCTTGTGGGGCCTTTTCGGGTTGAGGATGGAGTCAAGCTCAACTCCCAGTCCTACTGCCAGTTTCTGGAAGACACCTTCTTCAAGCAGTGGTACAGGAAGAAGTCTGCATCCTTCAAGAAAAACATGATTTTCATGCAGGACAATGCTCCATCACACGCGTCCAAGTACTCCACAGCATGGCTGGCAAGAAAGAGTATAAAAGAAGAAAAACTAATGACATGGCCACCTTGTTCACCTGATCTGAACCCCATTGAGAACCTGTGGTCCATCATCAAATGTGAGATTTACAAGGAGGGAAAACAGTACACCTCTCTGAACAGTGTCTGGGAGGCTGTGGTTGCTGCTGCACGCAATGTTGATGGTGAACAGATCAAAACACTGACAGAATCCATGGATGGCAGGCTTTTGAGTGTCCTTGCAAAGAAAGGTGACTATATTAGTCGCTGATTTGTTTTTGTTTTGTTTTTGAATGTCAGAAATGTATATTTGTGAATGTGGAGATGTTATATTGGTTTCACTGGTAAAAATAAATAATTGAAATGGATATATATTTGTTTTTTGTTAAGTTGCCTAATAATTATGCACAGTAATAGTCACCTGCACACACAGATATCCCCCTAAAATAGCTAAAACTAAACACAAACTAAAAACTACTTCCAAAAACATTCAGCTTTGATATTAATGAGTTTTTTGGGTTCATTGAGAACATGGTTGTTGTTCAATAATAAAATTATTCCTCAAAAATACAACTTGCCTAATAATTCTGCACTCCCTGTAGTAGCATCATTAAACCACTCACAGGTAAAGTAGGTAATGCAAATCATGCTACTAAAATACAAATATATCCTCTGGGTTACCATAGATACTGCAATTTATACATAACATACTTTTGACATGTACTCATGGCTAAACATTGATGTAAACCAAGCACAATCACTGGCATCTGCACTTCATGATGGAAGCAACTGTTTCCACCATGAAGTGCAGATCTTAGCCACACCACAAAAATGCCCAAGAAATGCTTGAAGAACATGATAAAGATCACATACTGTCAATTCAATCACCAAAATTCCCAGATCTCAGTCTCATCAAGCAACCTTGTTCTCAATGAGAAGACAAATACAAATATAGTTTATGCAGGTTGGCTAGCAAAGGGTTAGATTTCCACATTGCATAAGCTAAATTCTTGTATTTCTCTGAGTGTTATCTTGTAATGGTGTTTCAAACTGTAATCCTTAACCTGGAAAGGTGGAAAAGGGGTTTCTGAGCTTCCTGCTTGAAAATGAAATGCCCAAAATTAATTAAGTATTTCTCTGCAATTACAAACCCTGTGTATACAGGGCTGGGTCGCAGGGGCAGCAGCCTAAGCAAAAAAGCCCAGACCTCCCTCTCCCAAGCCACCTCCTCTAGCTTATCTGGGGGAACACCAAGGTGTTCCCAGGCCAGCCGAGAGATATAATCTCTCCAGCGTGTCCTGGGTCTGCCCCGGGGCCTCCTCCCGGTGGGACATGGCCGGAACACCTCACCCAGGAGGCGCCTAGGAAGCATCCACCTCAACAAGCTCCTTTCCCTTAGAGATAGGGTGAGAAGTTCAGTCATCCGGGAGGGGCTCAGAGTAGAGCCACTGCTCCTCCACATTGAGAGGCCAGCCACCCTTTGCAGGAAGCTCATTTCTGCCGCTTGTATCCGCAATCTCGTTCTTTTGGTCACTATCCACAGCTTGTGGCCATAGGTGAGGGTAGGGATAGATCGTAGATCGACCGGTAAATTGAGAGTTTCGCTTTTACGCTCAGCTCTCTCTTCACCACGACGGACCAGTGCAGCATCCGCATCATAGTCTGTCAATTTCCGGCTCCCTTCTCCCATCACTCGCGAACAAGACCCCAAGATACTTGAACTCTTCCACTTGGGGCAGGAACTCATCCCCGACCCGGAGTGGGCACTCCACCCTTTTCCGGCTGAGAACCATGGCCTCAGATTTGGAGGTGCTGATCCTCATTCCCGCTGCTTCACACTCGGCTGCGAAGCGTTCCAGTGAGAGCTGGAGGCCATCACCCGATGAAGCCAACAGAACCACATCATCCACGAAAAGCAGAGATGAGATTCTGAGGCTGCCCAAGTGAAAGCCCTCCGCCACTTGGCTGCACTTAAAATTCCTGTCCATAAAAATTATGAACAGAATCGATGACAAAGGGCAGCCCTGGCAGACCCTATCACCCACCGGGAACCAGTCCGACTTATTGCCGGCAATGCGAACCAAGCTCTTGCAACGGTTGTATAGGGATCGAATGGCCCGTAGCGATGGGCCAGATACCCCATACTCCCATAGCACCCCCCACAGGACCCCCCGAGGGACACGGTCGAATGCCTTCTCCAAGTGAAGACTGGTTGGGCAAACTCCCATGCGTGCTCAAGTATCCTTGAGAGGATAAAGAGCTGGTCCAGTGTTCCGTGACCAGGACAAAAACGGCATTGTTCCTCCAGTATCTGAGCTTTGACTACTGGACGAACTCTCCTTTCCAGCACCCTGGCATAGACTTTTCCAGGGAGGCTGAGGAGTGTGATTCCCCTGTAGTTGGAACACACCCTCCGGTCCCCCTTCTTAAAAAGGGGGACCACCACCACGGTCTGCCACTCCAGGGGTACTGCCCCTGA
The DNA here is from genome assembly GCF_057382095.1 of Aulonocara sp. 'chitande type north' Nkhata Bay. Lineage (NCBI taxonomy): Eukaryota > Metazoa > Chordata > Actinopteri > Cichliformes > Cichlidae > Aulonocara > Aulonocara sp. 'chitande type north' Nkhata Bay. The sequence continues at coordinate 6,400,774 of NC_141353.1, forward strand.
TTTCCACACAACATTGTAGAGGCGTGTCAACCAGGACAGCCCTACAACGTCTAGAGCCTTCAGGAACTCGGGGCGGATCTCATCCACACCAGGGGCTCTGCCACCAAGGAGTTGTTTAACTGCCTCAGTAACCTCGCCCCCGGAAATTGGCGGGTCATCCCCAGACTCTGCTTCCTCCTCGGAAGACGTGTCAGTGGGATTAAGGAGGTCTTCAAAGTATTCCTTCCACCGCCCGACAATTTTCTCAGTCGAAGTCAGCAGCGCTCCGCCAGCACTATACACAGTGCAGGTATAGCACCGCTTTCCCCTCCTGAGACAGCTGACAGTATGCCAGAATCTCTTCGAGGCAGTCCGAAAGTCTTTTTCCATGGCCTCTCCCAACTCCTCCCACACCCGAATATTTGCTTCAGCAGCTGACGATAGGACTCCTTCAGCCTGGTGGCTCCCTTCACCTCTGGTGTCCACCATTTGGTTCCGGGGTTTCCACCATGAGAGGGACCAACCACCTTGCGGCCGCAGCTCAATGCAGCAGCTTCGGCAATGGAGATGCTGAACATGGTCCATTCGGACTCAATGTCCCCAGTCTCCCTCAGAATGCTGTTGAAGCTCTGCTGGAGGTGTGCGTTGAAGATCTCACGGACTGGGGGCTCTGCTAGCCATTCCCAGCACACCCTCACTACGTGTTTAGGTGCACCAGGTCTGTCCAGCGTCCTCCCCCGCCACCTGATTCAACTCACCACCAGGTGGTGATCAGTTAACAGCTCAGCCCCTAGACACTCAGTTATCCGAGTGTCCAGAACATATGGTCACAGGTCTAGTGATACGATTACAAAACCTCTCACCAGGGGCAACTTCAGACTGAGACAGAGTCCAGCCACTCTCCAGGAGACTGGTTCCAGAGCCCAAGCCATGCATAGAGTTGAGCCCGACTATATCTAGCCGGTACTTCTCAACCTCACGCACTAACTCAGGCTCTTTCCCCAACAGATAGGTGACATTCCATGTCCTAATTGCCAGTCTTGGTAGCCGGGGATCAGTCCGCCAGGGCCTCCGCTCCTGGCCGCCGCCATAATGCACATAATGCACCCGACCCCTACGGCACCTCCTGCGGGTGGTGGGCCTGTGGGAGGATGGGCCCATGTCCCCTTTTCGGGCTGTGCCCGGCCGGGTCCCATGGACTAAGGCCCAGTCACCAGATGTTCGCCCCGGTAACCCTATCCCAGGCAGGGTAAACTGTTCCCTCGATGCTTTCCTCATTAGGGTCTTCGGAATCGCTCTTTGTATGGTCCCTCACCCAGGACCAATTTGCCATGGGAGACCCTACCAGGGGGCAAAAGCCCCTGGACAACATAGCCCCTGGGATCCCTGGGACACACAAACCCCTTCACCACGATAAGGTAGCGATTCACGGAGGACATTTTTTCCTTGCCTAATTTATTGATTCGTTTTTTTAGCATATTAATCTTTAAAAAATATGCTTCAGTTCACATTTTATTCCAGAAATTCAGTAACCAACATATAAACATCATTTGTGCAAAGATTTATGTTTCTATAGCGAAAAAGGGAAAAATTACAGCACTGTCAATGCATAAATACCCAGACATTGTACAAAAATGTCCAATTTTGGCACATATTGGACACCATGTCAGTTGAATTTTTTAGTTATTAAAGAGCAGAAATTATTTAATGTTAGGGAGTTTTTATTGATTTATTTGATTATGCTTCAAATGTTATGTTACACATATTTCACCAGACACAGTTTTCTGTAGAAACAGGAAGCTGACCCTGTGACTCTGTGTTCATTTACCGCAAGAGACCAGTACAGAAATACACATCCGCAGAAGTTGACTTGCGTTATATTATTCTTAGAAATTGACACACACACACACACACAGCTTACACGCAGACAGCATCAGGACCTGCGTAACAGGAAATGTGATTATATTTGCATATTGACGATGTAACCTATAAAAATAAACTAATACTGCAGTTCGTGGTGTCTCTCTGTCTGAGATTCACCCGTGCCGCACGTTATCAGTATCAAGTGTCTCAGTGTTGTTTATTCACCTGACTGTTTGTTAACTGTAAATCTCTGACATTTAATTGGTCCTTCGAAGCCGTTAATGGACTGGTATTAATAATAATATTATGCTCCATTTCACAGTGGTATCCTTCCTCAAGTCCCGACGCCGTGACAAACCTGCGTTGAAGTCTCTGCAGAGCACCCTCCAGGAAGGGTTGAAAGTCCAGGGACGTTAAATTCGGGTCCTGGCCAACGTTTATACAGGCCCACGGCGGTGGGGCTTGAAGGGGGACGCCCGACAAACCGGCAACAGCGAAGCCAGGTGATTATTCCACATTTGACACACCTTGCGTAAAATTATCGGTGTTTAGAGTGACACTGTTCCAAGAAAACTCGTCCTACGGGGACTGGCAGTTTTCAGACTCGCTTGTAAGACGAAACTGGCAGTGTAATAGACACTCGTTTCGCAGTTAAAAAAAAGCTGGAAGTCTAAATTTCCTAGAAGGTAAATAAAACTCGTCCTACGGGGACTGGCAGTTTTCAGACTCGCTTGTAAGACGAAACTGGCAGTGTAATAGACACTCGTTTCGCAGTTAAAAAAAGCTGGAAGTCTACATTTACTAGAAGGTGAATAAGTGTACGGAAAGTGTCAACTAACATGGGATAGAAATTGCGCGCATAAACTGTTTTTACTGTTTTGTTGGTGGAGTAAGTTGATTTAACAGCACATTAAGGTGGCTGAACTACTCCACTGAATTGTTTACCGTTGATAGCTCACGTACTGGCTGAATGAGGAAGAAGTTGTGCGTCATCACGTAAAATCGACAACCGCTTTCAAGAATAGCTTGAAAGTAGAAGCCTGTTGTTGATAACTTATCTCATTCTTCGTGCCAGTGACAGCTTCACGGGTCTGTCTGTATATTTAACTCAATAAAATACCTTGTAAACAAATCTTCTACAAAACGAAACCAAATGGGTAATAACGAAACTAAACTCACGGCAGATGAACATTGGTTAGACAAAAAATCCCGGCACCGGCCAAAATAAGTGCAGATAGGTGGAGAAATCCAAAGAAACTAAATTGTCCTGCGTGAGAGGGGAAGTGCAGTCCCTCTGCAGTAACTATTTTAAGAGGAACCTTACAAACAGAACTAAACAATGAAATATAGTTGGCATGACGATCATGCCCAGATTGTATAAAATAAATAAAAGGAAATCATTCACATGAAAACCTTTTCTATAAAAAAGAGAGATGCATAAGGTAGATTAAGGCTGTGTCATTGTTCAGCCAAGGAAAGTGTGTGAAAAGGTAAATGTCTCCAGCTTGGGAGAGGGTGGAACTGCAGCCCACCCGAAGCCCTTGATGGATACAAAATAAAATATAAAAATAAATATAATGATAACCTGCTTGGTTCAACATGCAACAGAGAGAATGAATGTGACTGAAGACTGGATCTGAGATGAGGCAAACAGAAGACTAGTCTAAAAAGTAGGCACAAACCTGTTCAGAGAAAAAACAATTTGTACAGATTGGATGAATTCTAAATTATCTGTTTGCTGAGTAAGATGATCCAAACTATTAAATTGGCTCAGTAGTAGTATAGTGATATACACTGATAAAATGTTGTAATATACTGTTGTTATTATATGGAAAGAAAAAGATGATAATATTAATAAAAATATAATATTAATGACAAGAAGTATCCTTGTCAGTATGATGTGAGATGGACAATTGTTATGATGTAGTCTGCATCAAGCTTAAGGTTTGCTCAAACTCAGTATAATGACATATGAGATGAAGAAAATAAAGAAAATATCCAAACTACTTAAGTGCATAGAGGCACTACTTGACATGTTTGAAGACCTATATTGCTGAGATATAGAGCACATCTATAATAACAACCAATATGCTAAACCATGTATATGACAGCTAAAGCTACAAGATTGAGAAGCTGATTTAAATATGTGGACACTACTAAGCTAATGAGCGAATTAAACATTTTTATTTATTTGTTTTTAGAGCAGAAGCTGCATAGAGGACAGCACAGGGAGCTGTCTATCAATGAATAGGAAACACACATACACAAATTGTTACATGTGAAATTATTTTTGGAAAAAATCAGAAGTGAGATGGTTTTGAATTAAGAAATCAGTGAAAAGATGCATGAATTAAACCTGATAATAACATACAGAGGCAATGAAGGAAGCAGCTTACACTCACTGAACATTAACATGCATAGGAAAAGTAATAAAGACCTGCTTACACTCATACACATAACATGAGTTGGTATTTCTGACCAGAGAGAAGGAAACGGGTAGTTTAAGTACTCTGGATAATAATGAAAATGTCTTAGTTGTGTTTCTTCAGGAGCAAAACAGACCTGGACCAATTCTCCAGGTGCAGCGGTCGGAAGAAACCTATAGGTTAACATGACTGGACATGTCAAAGCAAGTTTCTGGTTGAATTGTTCACAGCGCCATGTCTCCATAAACCTGACAAGTGGGCCCTAACTTGTGTCTGAGGACAAGGATTGCTGTTAATAAGGTGGGAACTTAAAATTTGGGTTAGCAAATTTGGGAAAGAAAACTGACTGCTTAAGCGGAGAATTGTGCAGGAGTCTGAAACACTGCAAAAGCAACATATGCAAATTCACGTACATGATTTACAAATGCCCAGTTTTAGAGCTGTAAACTGTGAGCAATTCCAAGTTTAAATATATATATAGAGAGAGATAAAAATAAGAAAACTTTAACTTCAAAGTTGAAATATGTAAGATGTGTGAAATGTGTGAATTCTTTGAAAAACTAGAAGGTATCTAGGAATGCCTCAAGTGAAAACGTAATGAACAAAAAAAAACAAAGACGAAGAAGCAAAGAGCAATGGAAACACGGACGTGTATAACAGAACAAACCCCACCTGTGGTGGCAAATCCACACACCATTTTAAATCAAGTAACACCAAAGGAACAGTGGTTTTCTGTGATAGACCTATCCAATGCTTTCTTTTCTATACCACTACATTTTGACTCACAAAAGCTATTTGGATTCACTTTTGACAACCAGAAGTTTACCTATACAAGGTTGCCTCAGGGATTCCAGAATAGCCCCACTCTTTATGCAGAAGCTCTGAGAAAATCCATATCATTTTGCACGCTTCCTGCCCCAGGTAAATTCCTGCTATACGTTGATGATATTTTGATTACAGGCTACACACAGACTAATTGCGTAGCAAACACACTAACAGTTTTGCAACATCTAGCAGAGCAAGGCCATAAAGTCTCACAGCATAAATTGCAATTGTGGAGCCAAGAAGTAACGTACCTTGGCTACAGACTGACAGGACAAGGCAGACAGCTGTTAGACAGCAGAAAAGTAGCTGTACAAAACGCTCCTAAACCTGTCACCAAACAACAAATGATGAGTTATTTAGGTCTCTGCAACTTTTGCAGATGTTGGATACCTGAATATGCACTGCTGGCCCAACCTTTGCGAAACCTGATCTATGGCAAACACTTAGCTCTGAAAGATGAAATAGAATGGACACCAGAGGCAGATAAAGCATTTATTGACTTAAAACTTGCCCTGCAAACAAGCACAGTTTTAGCTTTGCCTGACTGTGACAAGCACTCTCCTTCCTGCGGAAGCAGATGTTGCCAAACACAGCTGTATGCAGAAGCTAACTAAAAAAATGAAACCCCGACCAGACATTTTTAGTACACTGCAGCCTACTTTTGTAGACATTGTTTTAGAAGCGAAAGCTCTTACTTCCTCTTTTTCAGCACAGAGTGCGGAACTAACGGCTGTCATACGTGCATGCTGCGCAAAGGTCGAGAAATATAAATATTCACACTGACAGTCAATATGCGTTGCACACCAAAAAAGATAATTCAGAAATTACTGAAGGCAATAACTTCGCAGACCAAGCCGCGAAGAAGGCCGCACAGCAACCAATACAAACTTTAATGTCTGAAACTTCACAGCTGATACCACTTGATGTACTTAAAGACGAACAGAAAGAACTACACAATGACTTACTGACCTGTAATGGCAAACCAATATTGCCAAAATCCCTACACAAGACAACAGCATTAGCGACACACGGATTAACACGTGTGTCGAAAGGGGGGAATGTCAGATATCCTCCCTAAGCACTTCACGGGAGACCTTTTTTCCACTGCCTCTCACTAGTGAGCCTATTAATAAGTCTATAAGAGAAACCACCCTAGCAGAGTGGATGACTAAATTATTTGAGAATAAAGAGATTGTGCTAAACAATAAACTGCCGAGTAATATCTCTCCAGTATCTTGCAGGTTGCAACCAGGTGATTGGATCCTGATCAAAGTACTCCAGAGAAAGAATTGGAGTTCACCAAGGTGGGAAGGCCCATATCAGGCCCACCACACCGACTGCCTGCAAAATAGCAGAAAGACCATCTTGGATCCACCAAAGCCACTGCAAAAAAGTGAGTGACAACACAAGCATAGATGCCGGTTCCCCCGACTCCTAGGTGTTCTCCTGGTGGAGGAAAGGGCTGTTTGGGTATATCCCACCCTTTTGTCTTCTCGCCAGTGGTCTACTCACCTGGAGCCCGGGTGTGCCTGGTCATCATGAAGAACCTTGTCCTCATAGTGGCTGGCATTGCGCTCCTAGTGAGCCTACTCATACTCACCTGGACAGACGAGGACCCACAGCATCACCTGCAGAAGAAATGGTCATATGACAACTTACACCTAAAGGATATGGACAAAGAGCACAACCACCCCTGGCTGAACAATGCCTGGTACCGGTACGTCTACAACCGAGTACATACAGAAGACAACCGCACTGGCTGCTACGTCTGTTCTCACCTCCCAACAACAGCAATGCAAGCCACCCTATATGGAAAATCACCCAGCCTTTCTGAAGCCCTATGTATATTCTACAAAGCCACCAGCGGAACATGTTCCCCCGAAGACATCTTCTCCTTCAAGGTTGAGTTAAAAAGACAAGTCACAAAAACCGACCTGCGACGGTGTAATGGAACACTGATCAACTATACAACTAATGAGGTAGTGTTTTGTACACCAGAGGTCTCAGACTGGAACTACAGCTGTGATGACCGATACTGGGTACACCTGAATGCAACCAATGACAAGGGAAAATCTTTCAACGTCAGGAGGGAACCAGGAATACAACATCCAATGTGTTTCACCTTCGCATACGGCAACAGAAAGCTGGGGATGAACCAAAACTGCTCCCAGACTTTCCGGATGCCGCAGGACAGAAAGGCACAGATAAGCTTCCTGAATAGCACATATTGGGTGCAGGGTACAGCTTGGGCATGTGGCTCAAAGACATATTTCACCATCCCACCCAACAGCACCGGACTCTGGTGTCAGACCACACATTCAGAATATTCCATCAGGACCAACCAAGACGCAAGAGGAGCACTGATGACGTGCAACCTCATGATCCAATCTGGGGCAGTGATGTACCAGCGGAGTTCAAGTTGTGGACCACCAGACAGAAGGTCCTGCACTCACTGTTCCCATGGGTCGGAAATGGAAAAAACATGCTAAGAATTGAGACTCTCGACTACCGATTTGGACTTTTCCTGAACAGCTCAACAAGGATAAACAAGGCTCAGAATGAGGAAATCGACGCGATCAGAATAGTGGTCATGCAACACAGAGTCGCCCTGGACATGATTCTCGCTGAGAGAGGGGGCCTCTGTGTCTTATTCAACACCACTTGCTGCACCTATATTCCTGATAATGTGCATTCCTTGACCATGACCACCGCCCTGGAGAAGTTACGACAACTGAGTAATGCACAGCAACAAGACTATGTCACGAACACAGAGGACTGGCTGACCTGGCTGCCACAGTAATCACCTATGTTGGACTGCCACAAGAAGATGAACCGGACGAAGAGGATTTAGTATTTAGGATTTAGGATTTAGGAACACACACACTCACACATACTGAATGATGCTACAATTGAAAATGTTATAAGCAAGTGATTGTTAGCTGATAATAAAGTATGATTGAAGTGGTGAAATACGGTAACAACAGGGAGGGATGTTAGGGAGTTTTTATTTATTTATTTGATTATGCTTCAAATGTTATGTTACACATATTTCACCAGACACAGTTTTCTGTAGAAACAGGAAGCTGACCCTGTGACTCTGTGTTCATTTACCGCAAGAGACCAGTACAGAAATACACATCCGCAGAAGTTGACTTGCATTACATTATTCTTAGAAATTGACACACACACACACACACAGCTTACACGCAGACAGCATCAGGACCTGCGTAACAGGAAATGTGATTATATTTGCATATTGACGATGTAACCTATAAAAATAAACGAATACTGCAGTTCGTGGTGTCTCTCTGTCTGAGATTCACCCGTGCCGCACGTTATCAGTATCAAGTGTCTCAGTGTTGTTTATTCACCTGACTGTTAACTGTAAATCTCTGACATTTAATTTTATTAACAAGCCTAAAAATGCTTGTTTTTTAATATTTTTGAAGAGTTAACCACACATTCACATGGCAATGGGCCTTTTCTGCTGTGCACATGGAGCGTTTAATTGGCCTATGGCTCTTTAATTCAATTCAATTCAATTTTATTTTATTTATCGCCAAAATCACAACAACATTCACCTTAAGGCGATTTATATTGTACAGTAGATCGTACAATAATAGATACAGAGAAAAACCCAACAATCATATGACCCCCTATGAGCAAGCACTTTGGCGACAGTGGGAAGGAAAAACTCCCTTTTAACAGGAAGAAACCTCCGGCAGAACCAGGCTCAGGAAGGGGCGGCCATCTGCTGCAACTGGTTGGGGTGAGAGAAGGAAAACAGGATAAAGACATGCTGTGGAAGAGAGCCAGAGATTAATCACAGGTACAGTTCAAAGAAGGGAAAGGTCTATTAACAAATAGTGAGTGACAACGGTGACTGGAAATGAAAAACTCAATGCATCATGGGAATCACCCAGCAGCCTATGCCTATTGCAGCATAACTAAGGGAGGATTCAGAGTCACCTGATCCAGCCCTAACTATATGCTTTAGCAAAAAGGAAAGTTTTAAGCCTAATCTTAAAAGTAGAGATAGTGTCTGTCTCCCGAATCCAAACTGGAAGCTGGTTCCACAGAAGAGGGGCCTGAAAACTGAAGGCTCTCCCTCCCATTCTACTTTTAAATACCCTAGGAACAATAAGTAAGCCTGCAGTGCAAGAGCAAGTGCTCTAATAGGGTGATATGGTATTACACAGCCATTAAGATGGGGCCTGATTATTTAAGACCTTGTATGTGAGGAGCAGGATTTTGAACGCAATTCTGGATTTAACAGGAAGCCAATGAAGGGAAGCCAATACAGGAGAATTATGCTCTCTCTTTCTAGTCCCTGTCAGTACTCTTGCTGCAGCATTTTGGATTAACTGAAGGCTTTTCAGGGAGGTTTTAGGACATCCTGATAATAATGAATTACAGTAGCCCAGCCTGGAAGTAATAAATGCATGAACTAGTTTTTCAGCATCACTCTGAGACAGGATATTTCTAATTTTAGAAATGTTGCGCAAATGGAAGAAAGCAGTCTTACATATTTGTTCAATATGTGCATTGAAGGACATATCCTGGTCAAAAATGACTCCAAGGTTCCTCACAGTGTTGCTGGAGGCCAAGGTAATGCCATCCAGAGTAAGAATCTGGTTAGATACCATATTTCTCAGATTTTTCAGGACAGAATACAATAACCTCAGTTTTATCTGAATTAAGAAGCAGAAAGTTAGCAGCCATCCAAGTTTTGGTCTAGCAGGACAAGCACAGAGATGAGTCCACTGTCAGAGGCCATAAGAAGATCATTTGTAACCTTCACTAAAGCTGTTTCTGTGCTGTGATGAGATCTGAAACCTGACTGAAACTCTTCAAATAAGCCATTCCTCTGCAGATGATCTGTTAGCTGTTTGACAACTACTCTTTCAAGGATTTTTGAAATCAAAGGAACGTTGGAGACTGGCCTATACAGTAATTAGCTAAGACAGCCGGGTCTAGGGATGGCTTTTTAAGTAAAGGTTTAACTGCAGCCTGGAGGGAAGCTGCAGAGAGGCGTGTAAGACTGCACCTCTTTAAAATCTGTCACTTTGGTTTCTTTTAGCCAATTTTCATGATTGACAGCTGTTTTTAAATTGTTTTAGCCAATAGGATTACAGTAACAATGCCACGTTCACATCACTTCAACCAATCAGAAGTTGCAAGGCCAAGTCCCCGTTGCCAAGTACGAAACCAGTAGCTGTAGAAGTGCCATATGTTTTACAGAAACATACTGCAGCTCTAGAGACCACAACTTAAAAGGGTACATATCAGTTATAAAGTAAAGATTTATGGTCAGAAAAACATTTGCACAATTTCAACATGTTTTATGTGACAAAAGAAGATTAAGAGTATGCCTATGGCAATGCCATTTGTAATTTTTAATAAATAGGTACAACTGCAGTCCTGCGGCATGCAAGCTGTTGATTTTTTGTTTTTTCCTTGTAATGACCTATTTTCATTTCAGCATTTGCCCTACTTTTTGGTGTATTTCTTTTCAACTGTATACAAGTTTGGAAAGATCAAAGGAGAAAGTCATTTAAGGGCTTTAAAGGTATGTGAAAAGAAATGAAAGGGAATGTTTTCTCACAAGACATTTGGATGTTGCATGTTTCAACCCTTTTTTAAGTTTGCATCTATAGTTATAATCAATGCAACCACCTTAAAGCACTTAAATGCAACTTCAGTTTTCAATACAGTAAGTTTTATGTTCTCCCTCAATAGCATGAGTTTGAATGCAGAATAATAGTAAGACCAAGGTCTGATGACTGCACACAAATTTCATTCAGCAATCTTCTCTGGCACAGAGGATGAATACGGAGCGGTTTACCCATTGCCCCTCAGGCATACTGTAAAGAATTTCAAAAGATTAATATCACATTCAGTAAAACAGTCATTCTTCAGATGTAGTTAAAAATGAAAATAAACCTGCAGTCCTAACCCTAACAGATCATCTGGGTTGATGGATTAATGTTTAAAATTAGGATTTGAGATAGCGATGTAAAATGTAAATAAAAAGAGAATGCATTTGCAGATGTTTTAGTCACATTAGAAGTGTTTAAACTGAGAAAATATATAATTTTAAGAAAAAACATGGTCATTCCAAATATGATAGCAACAACACATGCCAAGTTGGCATGAGGGCAACAAAAGGTTGAAATGTAAGTGGTAATAAAAATGATGAGCTGAAGGAATGTTTTGCAATTATAACGTATTTTCGTACTATAAGGCGCTCTTAAAATCCTTTAATTTTCTCAAAAATCGACAGTGCGTCTTATGTATGAATTCTCGTTGTGCTACTGACCTTGAACCCATTTTACGTGGTATATGGCACTCAAAAATGTGTCAAAAAATATTTTAGTACGACTTTGGTAAGCTACGAAGCCACACTGCTTGATCTTTACAACTACTGTAGTCAGGAGCCTCGCAGAGTAATCCGGGTCCAAACCCTGCTGCAGTTCCCAAAGTCAAACGAACACTGCGGCATCACTGAGAGTTAAAAACTCTCTAAATTCTTTTGTCTTTAATAAAATGATCAGTGTTGCTGCTTTACCAGGTGTAACGATCAAGTTTAACATCCAGGCATTCATGAAAACAGAATTGATTCCATTTAATGGCATTAGAAGTTAGCAGGAAATTCCCTCACTAGTTTCCACCTAAACATGACATACCATGTTCTGACTGAGAGATTTCAGAAAAAATCTGCTATCACTTCCAACATAAATGAAAACAAGAAAAAATAAACAGCAGTGATGTTTGTAGGGTTACTGAAGTTGGACTAGCTGTTATATAATGATGTGCTACATGATCTCTTGCAACACAGCTATGTTAGCATAACATAAACACAGTGAAGCTAGAGGATGAATGCTAACTTTTTTCCACTCAATAAAAGTTAACATAAGGTTTTCCGATGGTTAGGGACAAATACAATCACATGGCAGGACGCTGTAAACGGACCAAACTTCAGTCAGGTGAACAACTAAGATAATTCATTCACAATATGAGGTTAGTCATTAAAACGCTGCAACAACATGGGAATAGAGCAGCTGCAAGAAAAAAAAAAACAATTTTAAAAAATGCATACAACATAGATAAATTTAATTTTTTTTTTTTTTTTTTTTTAAGAAATTTATTCAAAACCAAGGTTGGGATTTGAGTTGTCAGAGTGTCTGTGCTGAATTTAGAAGTTCACTCTGACAGCCTCTGTCTTTGTAAATGTAAGTAACTGTGTGTTAATGTAAGCATTGAAAAACTGCAGATAGTTAGAGACAAAATACTGTTGCTGTTAATCTATCTCCCATTGTAGAAATTCATCTTGTGTAAACAATAACTTGGCACACAGCATGACGTCAAAAATGGTGCGCACCTTTGACGTTGCGTGAGCAAATCTCTGTTTTACTCGTCCATACCCATGTGGACGTAGCCTAAGCCTATATCCGAAACTCAGAAGACATGTTAGTCTTTCTAAATAAGAACACAAGTTGCAGATGGTATAGACATTTTTTTTTCACAACACAAGTTAGCAAAAGGGTGATGATATATTCTGTCAAATTATCATCAGTAATTTAATTCAAGATGACTCATTACCAGTGTTGGGTAAGTTACTTTAAAATAGTAACTTAGTTACATTACTAGTTACTTCTCTCAAAAGTAACTCAGTTACTTCAAGTTACTCGTTACTTTCAAAGTAACTAGTTACTAGGGAAAGTAACTTTGGTTTTACTCAGAGTTCTCTTGTTAATGTGTTTCTTCCATAACTTTGCCAGTCTTCTAGCTTGCTTACTTGCCACAAGTGCACTGTGCCACCTACCAATAGAAGGGAAAATACAATGTATAATGCATATTTCCACGAGAGAAATCCCACGCCTGGACCGTCATGGACTGCTGCCATGATTCTAGCCTACGTCACAGAGTCATGTGCGCCTTTTACATCCAACACAAAAACTGCAGTCGTGGTGCTTTCGATTGTACTCAGAACTCAGAAATTCTGCCTTCTGAATAGGAAGATGTAGGCAACACCAGACTGCAGATGAGCTGCATACAGGGCTGGACTGGGACTGGGAAAATTGGCCCGGGCATTTTGACTAGAGACTGGCCCACCATTATAGGAAAAATCATAAAGCCTTTGAATGAAAACAAACACTGTTGTGACAGTGATGTACACTGTTTTGATGGTATATATGCATCAATCTATCAATCGTTTGTTGTAAGATTCAGATAATTATTTTTTAAAAGCGAGACATTTTAAATGAGAATAAGAAAGAAAAGTATTTCTTTGTGCCCCCTTTCCCTGTTAATGCCCTACATGCCCCCCTGGCAACACTTTGCTAGACCCGCCCCTGCACAGTTACCAGCTGTCAGCTACCTAACAAAGGATCCTGGTGTTATTTGTCTCTCAGAAACAGTTCATAACTTCCCTTCAACTCATTCATGTCACCTAAAAGGTAAACCTGTTTCTCCATCACCTGTTCAGCTCTGATGATCCAGTAAGGACATCTCCTGGTTTCATCTTCATGTTTCCCTCTCACCAGATAACCAAACCATATCATGACCAGCAGGTTTACAGCTGTGGCTCCAGCAAACATCAGCTGATACTAGAAATTAATATTAAATAAATTCTAACAACAGCTGATCAAGCTTAAACGTGCTGCTGTTGTTTAGCGCGACATCCCCTGGTTTCCTCTTTCGGCGCAAAGTGAGCGATAAACAAACAAGAGAGCCGATCAGCTGATCATTGATCAGTTTTCATGATTGAAGTAGAAACGGGAGAGGGAGGGGGGAGAATGAGAGAAGAAGAGGCAGCTGTGCAGCAAAGACACAGAATAACTCCAGCTTTGTGCCTTTTTCATTGTAGCTGAATTACGGGACAAACTGTTCCTTTTCACCTCAATAAGAAACGCGTAATATTTTCTCTGAATACCAGACGGGACGGTTGGCAACTCTAATAACTTATGAACAAAATAAAGTTCAACATCAGTAACATCATAGCACCCACCCAGCTGTATAGAAACTCCGTCATGCTAGCTAGCACGCAGTACGGAAAAAGTCAGAATAACGAAAATAAACTCCACCTAAACTTGGTTCATATCTGACCCAGAGAGACTGCAGGTCATAACTTCTGACCTGAAGTTCAGTTCACACTTGGACCGGCGGCCGCCTCGGGTCTCTTTTCCTTCTGCGTCCCCTTTCCTTCATCCACCTGCTGGCCTCCACCACTTGCTAATGTTACTGAATCTGTGGAAGCTCCGCGATAGCCACCACACGAAGTAACGACCCTATCTAAATCCCAGTAACGACTAACGCGTTCCTGATTTTGGCATAATAACTAGTTACCGTGCTCGTTACCACAATAATAACGTAGTTACTGTAACGCGTTACTTAATAACGCGTTAGTCCCAACACTGCTCATTACCAAGTGTGCAAGAACAGACAGGCAGATCTCTCTATTCAGAAAGACAACCAGGCAATGACATGTTTTGTTTAACATAAAAAATATTGCAGATTTTCTTGCTTGAGGTTAGGGTGAGTTAAGAAGAAATTAGCTAACATCTCAGCTAGGGGTGGGTTTTGATTATCGATTTTCCAATTAAAATCGATTGTAGCTTGAATTACGCGATAGCAGGTAATGAGAGCAGGTAAACGGATTCTTCACAAAGACATAAACACAATCACTGAGATGTGGTGGGGGCAGGTCAGCGACTAAAGCTGGGCAGACACTGTGTGATTTTTTTCAGTCGCGTTATTCAGCTCCTGCTCAAACTGTACGATTGACTCGCAGAGGTTAGAAGTTCATAGGTCACGATGCAGGGTCTCACACTATACGACCTGATGCTCTGATGCGACCCGAGTGCTCACACTGTGTGTCCATAAAATGAAGGTTATAACAGAAATTCTGTCGCTCGCTCTCTCTCTCTGTCTTTTACTCACACAGACACGCACACCACCATCATCAACTTTGCTAAATTGCTAATGAAAAACATTGACCAGGCAGCTGTGATTGAGCAGCAATGTAGATCCAACTATTTTCACGGTTGTTGTGGTCGTGATAATTTTGTGAGGCCACATCGAAAAGGCTCGGATGAGCTTGCCATAGTTCTACAAGTTGTACCTCCATCGCTTGTGTCCAGATCACACGCTGCGCTGCGCCATCTTTTTCGCTGACATTTGTGTTTGCGCGTGCGCAGTGTGAGAAACTGCGGTGACACCCTCACAACGGTCCCGACCAAGCGATTGATGATCGGGAGCTGGTCGTGAGGTGTTAATCGCGTCTCGTTAACCCACGTATACTACACGACGCACAATGAAGGCCAAAATCGGGCCGATCGCCAAATCGGTTGCACGACTCAAAAATCGTCTCAAAATGGGCCAAAAATCGCACAGTGTAAGCCCAGCATAACCAGAAGGTTGGTGGTTCGATCCCAGGCTCCTTCAGTCTGCATGCCAAATATCCTTGGACAAGATACTGACCCCATGTTGCTCTCCGATGCATCCATCGGAGTGTGAATGTGTATGAATGTTAGATAATAAGCACTTAACAACTTGTGTGAATGGATGTGATTGGGTGAATGAATTAGTTGTATCAAGCGCTTTGAGGGACCCTGTGAATCGCAATCGTATCGATTCTAGGAATCAGTGACGATACCCAGTCCTAATCTCAGCTACAATAGAGCAAAAAAAAAAAAAAAAATCTGGCAAGCAGTATTGTGCACAATACATCACGGGTCACATGAACAAAGCAAGATTCAAAAAGTAATTAAAGCATCAAACAAGTGCAAACCATAAAAGAAAAAAAAACATGAATGCACAACATGGCCTCAGGCTCATGCCTAAGGACTGAAAGTAGACACCATGTGCTACAGTGGTACTCGTCTGAAAGCAGTTTTCCAAGTGGATTGGCAAGTACAGCCAGCTGTGAGCTTGGATCAGGGAATAGATTTATCTCTGTTGGTAAATTATACAAACAACTTTATTTTAAACACATTATATGGCAGATTTAGTGCTTACGTTGTCCTATATTTGACTAAATTAAATTATTTTTCACAATTAATGACAAGAAATGATAGTTTGTCTGATTTTTCTAATAATTGCAGGAGGTTCAGAAGTGTGTGATGGGTTAATTAAGACTCTGGGGAAACAGGTAAACAGTGAATCTGCTTGACACAGTGAACATTCAAAGGTAACTTCAGCTGCCCTCTGCAATAATTTCACAGAAGATTGTCTCCACATGCTAATTCTACCCTTTAATATTTCAGCCTCAGTTTCATCCCTCTGTTTAATAAGCTTGAAATTAAAGCAGCAGCACATGCTGGCCAATTTTACAAGGGAAATGATAAGACCCAACAATGAGAAGGAAAGCGAGTCAGGGGGTTACATCAAACAACAGCCAAATCAAAGCAGAAGGTATAAAGTCACTTTCTGTGGGTGTGAGACTGAACCAGAGGTTAACTAGACGCCGATTCCACCTCTTCTTGTTCTAAATAACTCTTTCGGTATATTTTGTTCCACCCTGTGAACAAGTAGAGTACAAGCATGCATAAGTGCAAGCTTTATAAATAATTAGCAAATAAGTAAAATAAGCAAAGAATTATTTCTTTTTCTTGTTTGCATTAGTATTAGTTGAATTCAAATATAGAAAGAAATATTTTTAAGATTAGGATGATGCAAAAGACAATATCTATATAAATAACTAAATGCACACACACATACACACACTAAAGTAGAGATATATTAAAATATACCAAAGTAATGGATCTCAGCAGCACCACTGCCATAAACCTCATTACTTGTCAATTAAAATATGCATCCATGCTTTCTATTACTGCCATCTTGTGGCCACTGTCAGATACTGTGGCTCAAAGCTGTGCTTCTTTCAGTCTCAAAGAAAACTGCAGCTACCTATGTTTTGAGGGTGTGTCCGTCTCCCATTAGCAATGACTCGATTTGGGGAAGCTAAGAAGCCAGCAGAACAATCATGAAAGATCCCCACAAGGGTACAACAACTTCAAATTACCAGCCAATCAGCTGCATCTTCACAAAATGGAAGTTTCTCTCAGGCATTGTACCAACCAAGCTGAGTAGGCACATGAGTCGATGCATGAGCATGGCTTCGAAGGGCATTGGGATCAAACCAAAGGACCAAAGCACCAGCTCGTGGTTGATAGAGCAGTAGACTAGAATTCTAAGCCCACCCAGGCAGACCAGTCTGAGCACCGTCTGAGCTGACTATGACTCGAAAAGAAAGTCTACGACATGGATGAAGTAGCATTTTTTTTTTACCTTTTTTTTAAACTGTCCTTTACAGCAACATCAGTGAGCAGAATCATGCTCTGAATATACTGTTATTCAAAACACATTGCTTTGCTAAGAAGAGCTCTTTAAACTCTCTGTAGGCTACTCTATTTTTTTCATTGTTATTCACAGTACTGTAGATGTGTGGTTTATGTCAGCCTTAAAGGTTAAGAGAGGCATAAAAGATAAAGAGACAAAAAGATAGTACAAAAGGGTGGCAGATGGGCGCCGGTTTAGCTCAGCCCATTGAGCAGGCGCCCATTCCTTATGGTTGAAAGTGGCCGGCCCGGGTTTGAGTCAAACCCGTGGCCGCATGTCTTCCGCCTTCTCTCTCTGTCCCAGCTTTCGTTGTCGTTTCATCACTGAATCTATCAAAACAAAGCTGAAAAAGGCCTAAAAAGCACAATGAGTCACGAACTGCTGCATCTGTAAGAAAACACATACTGGAGAAAAAAAGCAGACACATAAACATACATATCTTGCTGTGTCCTGTGTGCAATCTTAAGTGACTCTGTATGTGTCTTTGTCAAGAAACATACTTGTGCTAGACCACAACAATGCTCCCCCCAGGGGAGACTAAGCAAAGACTAGAAGACACAGGCTGTCCACAGACACCATGTGTTTGATTGCAAACACATGGTGTGCCCATTATAGGGAAGAGGGAGTGCCTAGAAAGAGCCCAGAGAACCAGAGATAATGGACAGCTGACCTCGCCAGAGGGCACCCATCTCAGCATAGCCAGAGTAACAGTAGAATTGTTATTCCTTCACATAGAAAGAAAGAAGCCTGGTGAGGTGGTCTGAATGCCTCCTGGGCACGTCTTACCAGATTATATCATCAGCTAGCCTAGGAATGCCTTGGCATTTCCTGGGATGAGCTGGAGGATGTAGATGGGGAGAGAGATCTGGACTGGATAGATGGATGGATGGAAGAAAATAACATTACAGAAAAAAATATTGAGATAACTACTTACTGTATACAAATATCCTGTTATAGCTTGTTTTTCATGTTCTCTTCTATGAATTTCAACAAAATGTGTGTGACCCTTGTTTAGGGTTTGTTTTTGTGAATGTTGATTTTATGTTCATGTATATAAACCCCAGAAAGAATAGCTAAAGCTAACTTTATCCGTGATCCTAATAAAACAATCAATCATAGCTTTCAGAACGAATTACTAAACCAGTATGTAAGAAGCAAATTTATAGACATTTTATTTTACTGTAGTATATTTTTAATTTCAAATTAATCTTTATAACATTAAGATATTTGTTGTGTCATACTGTATTGTATAAGCCACAAGCCATTACACTTAGTTGTTAGGTTTAACTTAATTTTTTAACTGTTGTAGGAAAGGAATTCCCAAACATTTGAATAAAGTCTATCATCCAACTTCAGGTTTTCCTTTTTGAAATCTGAAAATTGGAAGCTGACTGTTTAAATCTATACAACAAATTAATTTGTTCATTTCTTGATTAGATTGGCTTGGTTTAGCAGCTAAACATCTGAGTGTGGATTTATGGGTTAAACATTAAGTATAAAATTACAACCAAGGCAAAGTTTTATGATGTTTCTGAACAAACAGGGGCACATGTGCATTTCTTATGAATGTAACATTAAAAAGAAAGAGGAATTGAAGGTTTACTTTGTTTTCTGGTTGATCGTTTTGCACAGATTAAGTCGCCAAGCTGAGGTGCTGTAGTATTTAAGTTCATGAAAATTTAGGAATTTTAGCTTTGTGAACAAAGCTAGATATACTTGTGTGTAGGTAGAAGTCTATGCTGACAATATTGCAATGTTTAAAACTGGATGCTCAGTGAAGACAGCTAAATAAAAAAAATTACTATGTCTATCATGCAAGGCTGTATCACTGCATTAGTATGGACATAACAAAGCTCTGAAATAAAGGATTACATAACTTCAAATAGTAGGAGTTAGATAAGATGGTGTTTGGAATAACAGCAAAGTCCTGGCAGAACATTTCTCTGTATTCTTATCATTTATAGAAAACCACAGCTAATTTAGTTCCCCTTTATATTTATGTTCTGTGGCTTGAGATTTAAAAAAAAAAAAAGCTGAAATTGTTCCGTTACAGATAAGTCTCACTTACATGTTGTGTGAAAGAGAGCAATGTGATAGCCTTGTTTTCTCAGGCTATTTGTACTTCATTCAGTACTTTTTTTTTTTGTAAACAGCAGCTTTTTCACAGGTGTGGTTAGCTTTTTTCTCAATGAAATAATTTATTTTGTAATGACTCAAGTTATCAATTTTTTCTTGATAATCTGAAACACGAGACAGGAACTGGCTCTGTGTTTGTTTTTGGGGTTTTTTGGTGTGTGCCCTTTTGTTTTTTTCCTTTTCTCTATTGGTAGGTACACTTGGGGTGGAGCCACTGCAGGTGAGGTGTTCAGTCAGCTGTGTTGGATCCTCCTCATTAAGGCAGCATACTAATAAGGCGGTCGATGTGGCAGTTCTTCACCAGATCATTACTTCAGCTTCTGATGCAATGTTTGGTCTCCCTGGTGTATTGTTTTGCATCCAAGCTCCTTTTCCTAACTGAGTTTTTTTCCCTTTTGATTCTTTCAGTCATCTGATTTTTCCTGTTCCTGGATTTGTGTTCATACTCTCAGAAGAACTGTCTAAACAGCTCGCTTTTCACTGCCATCATGCATTCCAACTTACCTCCCTCCTCAACTTACTGCTTTGTTTCGGTACAGTGAGTACATTAGTTTTGTAGTTATTTTTTCCATTCAGTTCCAGTCATTTTGTGTAGTTAACTCTGGTCTCTTTCCTATTTCAGATTTTGTCCTGAAAATCCACCACAATCAAGTCTTGTCCTTTATATTTTTTCAGCTCCTTGGGTCCATCTTTTGGCTTAATCTGATAGTGACAAATATGCAAAAAAATAAGAAACGAGGAAGGCGGCAAATATTTTTTTCTATAGTCTAAGGAGCTTGAAAAACAAACATCTGGAGTTCTTTAAGTTTCCTTGAGGCATTTCACCTCTCATCAGAGAAGCCTCTTCAGTTTTAAGAGCAATTGGAGGAGAGTCCCAGATTTCAGCCAAGGTCTGAAAACGGGTCTAGGTAACAATCGGCTAAGGTTTCGGTTGAACCCACTGTGAAAGGTAGCCCACGCCCTATTATGTGATTTACTCTGGGACTTATACCAATTGCTCTTAGAACTGAAGAAGCTTCTCAGATGAGAGGTGAAACGTCTTCAAGGAGACTTAAAGAAGTCCAGACGCTTTTCTTTCCAACCTCCTTAGGCTACGATGACCTGGATAATTAAGAACCTTCACAGACACTTTTTTATAGCATTGTTATATGTTATACCTACTCATTACACCAAAATTAAAACGTATTTAGTTTATTTTTATTTACATGGCACCAAATCACAACAACAATTGCCTCAAGGTGCTTTATATTGTAAGGTAAAAACTCTATATCTTAATGCATGCTCAATCATCCAGGTAAGTAAATCTCCAAAAGTTGATTCGGTTCACCTGGACGTAGCGTTTTCAGTAGAGATGGCACGATACCACTTTTTTATGTCCGATACCGATACCGATATCATAAATTTGGATATCTGCCGATACCGATATGAATCCGATATAGTGTTTTTTAATCAACAAAACTGTTTTTTAAAATATCTTGCTGCATTTTGCAAGTCTGCAAGTTCATACTCAAGTTTAAAACAACAACTACACTAAAGCTATTCTGTTATACCTGTATACAAAAAAAATATTTCATAGTTCAGCAATACTGATCAATCTAATAAACTTAGACCTACACCATCCTCCCTATTCTGGTATTTTAAAGAGTACTTAGCGTAAATATTAAGCAACCTAACTAATAGGGTTCCAACTCCCAGCAACAACAAAAATAAATAAATAAAAAATAGGGAACCACCCCTCACGCTCCACCTCATGATGCTTAATCAACGTAATCAACCTTAATTTGATGCAGTGTGAAAAAAAATGCACAGAAATCAATTATTTTTCAAGAAATATTAAATAGATTCAACATCTTTCTTCAACAAAATTGCAGACTGCACAGATGGTACCTTCCCAAAGGAAAATGTACTATAGCTTACTAGGGTATATATATTAGACTTAATAGTCACTATATACAGTAATTGACTTCTATTCATTTTACATCAAATTAAAACTTTGGGTGTCAGATAATTATTTATTAAAAGCTAGACATTTTAAATGAGAATAAGAAAGAAAAGTATGTCTTTGTGCCCCCTTTTCCCAGTTAATGCCCTATCGGCCCCCCTGGCTAAACTTTGCTAGATCCGCCCCTGCACAGTTACCAGCCGTCAGCTACGTAGAAAAAGATCCTGGTGTAGAAAGTAATATTAAATAAATTCTAACAACAGCTTATCAAGCTTAAACGTGCTGCTGTTGTTCAGCCGCTGGTTTGCTCTTTCTGGCGCAAAGTGGACCAAAAACAAACAAGAGAGACGGACTCACAACAGAAAAGCCGATCAGCTGATCATTAGCAGTTTCAGATTGAAGTAGCAGCCGGAGAGCGAGAGGCAGTCGCTAGTTAAGCTTAACTGGGAATGCTTTACAAACATTCAGAGATGGACTTACACACTTGCTTTACTTCTCTCGGGGATAACTTTGTCGGAGATGAAATGCCAGGTTGCTAGCGAAGCTCCACATGCTATCCAGACCACCGACAGGTCCCGCATGCCACAGCTGCTCTATCACGTGATGCATACTGCTCCGACGTTCTGAGGCGAGTTACGGCGTGTTGCAAGTTTTGTGAGGTGCTTTCGTGATATTTAATGGATCGGATTACATTTTTTTATTTTTCTCCGATATCCGATCCAGTAATTTAGGTCAGTATCGGACCGATACCGATACGTAATATCGGATCGGTCCATCTCTAGTTTTCAGTTTTCATCCTGGACAGGGAGGAATGCTGGTTTGAGCGTGGAGTCAAGGAGGCCCTTTACGTGAAAAGGGAAAGACCAATCAAGGAGGGGGCCTAAGGGTACATCTTTCGCCATCTTAAAATGCTGTGATTGCAGCCAGTCCCCAACTCTCTGTGAATGGTACTTATGGCCATTGGTCAGTGGTTGTTGATCAATGATCATGATAATTTGCATGATTATGATGACCTCCCAGCCCATTGTTCCTTCAGTGGTGCTAGTTTCAGTCATTATGCAAATGTACTGTTTATAAGATTGGGGAAACCTGCAGTGAACTGAAACTGAAGAAGTCAGTTTCAGTTCACTGCAGTTCTCCCACTGAAAACGCTACGTCCAGATGAACAGAATAGACTTTTGGAGGTAAAGACTCTACAATAATACAAAGAAAACAGAGAAAACCCCAAAAATCAGAAGAACCCCTATGAGCAAGCATCACAAATATTCATTTGTTAATCACCAACGATAAGACACACAGGCCATATTACATGAGTGTTTGGTTCTAAATCAGATATCCTAAAGAAATGGTCAGAGTGCAATAACTGGCAGGAGCAATCAAGCAGTGTAATAACCAGCAGCTCAAAACTGTCATGGTCTGGGCGAGTCTGAGTAACTTTCCACAGCATCAGCTCTCCTCCTCTGGATGGAGCCCTTCTTGCCCCTCCCCGTTCCTCAGCCACAGGCAATTATTCTGGCAGTATTTAGGAGCAGCACACACAATGAGTCTTCGCCAGATTGTCTGTTAACCTCAGTTAGTTCACAGCCTCATGTTTCTGTGTATCTCTCAGTGTGCATTACTTACCTCTCTCTTCCTGTCCCCTAGTCGGTACCTGGATTCGTCATCCAAACCCTGCCATAGCCACGCTTCTGGATTCCGGTCAGCTACTGCTTAATCCTTTTCGGGCAAACTGCCATTCTCACCTGCCTGCCTCCCTGCGCACCCGTATAGGACTCAGTACTCGCCCGGACCTCGCCTCACCTCCACCTCCAGCTTATCCCCGCCTGTGAACACAGCCCCTGGTCTGCCACAGTTTCCACCTGCCCCACTCCAGCCCTCAGCAGTTTAGTGACCTGACAGTTCCATGCTTAGCCTAAGCCCCGCACTTCACAGACACCACGCTTTTGCACAAAGCTTAATCTTGTTTTTGTCTTGAGTATCTAAGTTAGGAATTCTTGTAAATAAAAGTTTTTGTTTTTGCAAATCACTTCAAGCCTCTGGTCTTTGGTTCTGCGCATGTCCATTCCACTCCACGGGCCTCTGAGCCTTGACAGAAACAGCATTTGCAGCTGCTAGTGTAAATTGTTCCGGATGGCTATCAGGGATAATTTAGTCATTGTTTGTCACTGCTCCAATGCATCTTCTCAATATAAGAGAGACTGGAGGTTAATGAAAAAATCCTATCTTTTCCCTGTATAATTGAAAGAACGAAAGGTATTACTTTCAATAAAATATGGTAATGAGAACCTGACAGGAAACTGAGGCCCAGATGACCTTCTTACTTTTATCATCACTGTGGCTAAGGTTACAACATTTGTGCACCAAAAAGAGCAGCTCATCCCTGTATTGTTATTAGCATTTCTGTCAGGTGATACTTCTTGCTGCCTGTGAATTATGTGACCAAGTCAGGGCTGCACAGTGTATTACTGTTATGAACTTCAAAGAAATTAAAATGTTAATCAAATTTGTATGTCCTTCATATTCCAATATTGTCTTCAGTGTTTAATCTTGAGGGGCTACCCTTCTAAGAATGGTCCAACTAATCAGACTTGCACTCACATGATGCAAGTCAGTGCATCAAGTTTTGTCCTTTAGAAGGAATTTCTTATTTAAATGTGAAATGAGATTCTCTGCTAAAAATAGTTTTTTTTTAATTTTTTTTAAGCCATAGATTACTTAAAACACATATAAATCCCAGCTGCTAATTAAAGCTTCCAAACTATGATTCACATTGTTACTTGTTTTTGCATGTATGAATGAATGTTTTCATTTATACACTTTTTTAAAATTCTAATCTGCTGGTATGTCTCTTTTACATTGATGAAATTGGAGCTACTATTGCACAGAACACACAACAAGAATGCCTATCAATAAAAAATTCACATTGCCAACAAACTAAAGGAATTTTGACGTCTGCTTCATGATGCTATGGGACAGTAACTTTTGATAGTTAAATTTCCTCATTCTAAAATTTCAGAAATGTAATGTGCAGCAGTCACACTAAATATAAACAGCAGAACTTGGAGGTTCAAGGTCCAAGGTTCATTATTTGTTACATGCATAGTTATACAAGTATAACACACAGTGAAATGTAACCTGACACGCTCCTCGACATGTGCAAAAATGGGGGGGGAGCTAGAGGAAGAACATATATATATATATATATATATATATATATGTGTATATATATATATATATATATATATATATATATATACACACACACACACACACACACACACACACACACACACACATATATATATATATATATATATATATATATATATATATATATATATATATATATATATATATATATACACACACACACACATTGGGTGAATGTGCAGTAGTAGCAGTGCTCTTAGCAGTAAAATAACTAATCATTGAGGGCACTAAATCCCAAGATTAGCTTCTTTCAAATTCCAGTAGTGTTACTGTGTCCCGTTACATTTTATTGTAGATATTTATCATTATTTCATCATCATCTGATAAAGTATCTGTAGGCAGAACTCACGGGAATCATTATAAATGGAGGAAGAGTCATATGACATGTTACTGTGCCCAGAGTCTGAAGCAGAAAGCCTGGCTTAACAGAAAATGTTGATAAGTGTTGTGATACCTGTTATATCTGACAGGAGTTTTAGCATTTGCCCAGTCAGCTAACAGAAAGAAAGCCTGGCTACTGTATGTCAAAATAACTTTAAAGTGTACCCCTCAGTATGTCTTTCTTTCTTGACTCTCTTGGATAAGGAAAAACTCAAGAACATCAGCAATGAGAGGAAAAAAACAAGCTTTTTGGGCATTAAAGATTACATTTAGTTTACCCTCTACATGCACATTCAAGCCATTCAAGCTTACGAATAGAGATAACGTGCTTTTTAAACTGGTGAATACTTGTTGCCAGATGACCTCTACCTGATATGCAAGGCTATTCCAGAATTTCTAGAGCAGGCTTTAAAGAATGATTTGATATTGAAAATCAATTAAGCCAAAAGAATCAAAATTCTTGCTACATGATGTTTGAAACACGATGCCTGATAAACAGGATACACAGAATTACTAACAACTGAAACTTCCTGGGATTAAATCAGATTAGTTGCAATGATGCCAGTCTTGAACATTAACCATTTCACGCATGGTGGTCACTACAGTGGATAGCTATTCAAAGGCTGTTTTCTTGTATTTGTGTCAGTGTGGATGGTACACTTGCACATAAACCACTTCATTGGACACTGATGTTACTATAGATGTATGATGTGTTTCATTGTAATTATTGTTCTTTAACCCTGTCATGCATGAATTATGACAACATCAATCATGATTTTTTTTCTTAAGTATGTATATTCATCTTTTCATGCCTAAAGATGAATAAAAATACTTTATATTAAAATTCTCCCCACTGTCTTATCCAGAGAAACTTAAGTCTGTTTGAACTTTCTTATTAATTCATTACAGGAACTATTTATTTATATTTCACAGTATCCTTATGCATAACATACATAAAGTACTTTTATGTATGTTTGTACTGTTGGTGTTTAATGTTAAAAAATGTTAGACTGAATGTTGACTAACAGTCATGCATGTGCATTAGTAAACTACAATGCTAAACACTTTATTCTTCATCAAATATATATAATCAAGTATAATGTGAGATGATCATTTCAGCTTTTCTGAGTTGATTCTGAATATTTAAGGTAGCATTTTTATCGAAACAGTATAACTTAAATTGTTCTTGTTGGCCAAACTTCATTTACAAACAATTATCCTTGTTGTTCTTTTTTGTGTGAGTGGTGTCAAATATGGACAAACTATTAAGAAAAGACCATTTTTACCAAGTGCAGGTTTCTAAGTACAAATCAAAATATTGAGTCGTGACTGCAGGAACTTAAACTGTAAACTCATGTACCATTCCCTTCACAGTGTTAATCAAAGCTAAGCATACATGAAACAACGTGTAGTCTCTGATATAAAGTAATTTGTCATGGATAAACTCAAGCAGAGCATTTATCAAAGAGAAGCATAACGAAGTGTAACATTTCTCACTTATAATTATTTGATTATCTCCCTGGCTGTTTCAGTGTTATGTACCACTGGGGTTTTACAAACTCACTAAAGCAGAACAGGCTGGGTTTCAGAGACATGGTACAAAACTAATGTGAAACTAATGGCATTGTTTTAAAATAATTGTGAGTAAAGAGTCATTTAAACTTAACTCAATGACAATTTTCAATAACAATAACAATATATTTAATTGGTGTTTTGCCGAGTATACCTTTATGACATTGTCAGTCTCTTAGTTAATAATAATAATAATAATAATAATAATAATAATAATAATAATAATAATAATAATAATGGATTGGATTTATATAGCGCTTTTCAAGGCACCCAAAGCGCTTTACAATGCCACTATTCATTCACTCTCACATTCACACACTGGTGGAGGCAAGCTACGGTTGTAGCCACAGCTGCCCTGGGGCAGACTGACAGAAGTGAGGCTGCCATATCGCGCCATCGGCCCCTCTGGCCAACACCAGTAGGCGGTAGGTGAAGTGTCTTGCCCAAGGACACAACGACCAGGACAGAGAGCCCGGGGATCGAACCGGCGACCTTCCGGTTACAGATACGCTTCCCAACCCCCTGAGCCACAGTCGTTAAAACAAATGACAGTGCTTCTAGACTACAGAATTCATCGAATCCATTACGAATGAGGAAAAAATTAATAGTGCACTTAAAAATGGACATTATTCGAAATACGATTGGGGTGCTGGTACAAAAGAGAGCTGTGTGATTACCTACTATAAATGGCCCGATTCTTATACTGTATAGCACTTTTATACGACGTGTCTTCAAGCATGTCTACATTCTACATTGAAATGCTTGCTATCTAATATCCATGTACATTGATGCTCCAATGGAGTTTGAACATGTTTTAAAAACTATTTATGTTGAACTTCTGTACAAATCACAGTATGTCCATAACAAATACCATGAGGGACACCATAAGGCTGTCCATAAGTGCATGTGGTACCAGGACGCAATAGGTTACTGGTCAATGATTGATTTTGTAATCGTATAACCAGACCTGCAGCCATATGTTCTGGGACTCAGGTAATGAGAGGGGCTGAGCTGTCAACTGATCACCACCTGGTGCTGAGTTGGATGAGGTGATAGGAAAGTGCGCTGGAATGCCTGACAAAGGCCCCGGTCCATTAAATCTTCAACGCACACTTCCAGGAGACCTTCAACAGCATTCCGAGGGAGAATAGGGACATTAAGTCCGAATGGACCATGTTCAGCAGCTCCATTGCCAAAGCCGCTGCACTGAGCTGTAGTGCCTGGCGTGGTGGTAACCCCGGACCAAATGGTGGACACCAGAGGTGAAGGGTGCCACCAGGCTAAAGAAAGAGTCAGGCTTGGTTTGGCTGCAACACTTCAGAGGCAGCTGATAGGTACCAGACTGTTCTCACTCCCAAGTGGTAAAATACCGACGATTTGTCAAGTCCCAAGGCATTCCTGAGGTCATGGATGCGCTGGGTCATGGATGAAATCCAGTAGAATGAAGCTCCCGAACCTTAACTAGCATTTTAATGACATTAGATAGTCATTTTCCAAAGTGATTTGAGGAAAACGAATGTACATGTGTATATTCATTCCAAACGGTTCTCATGTTTCCTAATTTTTCCGATCTCGTAATGTAGTGACACGTTGGGTACCCGGAAGCATAATATGCCGACGATTTGTCACGTAGCATAAGATGTTCCGCTTTGGGAGTGAGAACGTGTTGTAGGTACCAACAAACCAAGCGGAATGTGGCTCAAGGCAGTGGCTGAAGCAAAAACTGGGATGTGTGACGAATTTGGAGAGGCCATGGAAAAAGGCTTTTGGACTGCCTCAAAGAGATTCTGGCAAATCGTCAGGCAACTCAGGAGGGGAAAGCAGTGCTCTGCCTTCACTGTGTATAGTGCTGGTGGAGCGCTGGTGACTTCGACTGAGGACATTGTCAGACAGTGGAAGGAATACTTCGAGGACCTCCTTTCGAGAGAGGCTAGAGTAGAGCCGCCACGCCTCCACATTGAAGGGAGCGAGTTGAGGTGGTCTGGGCATTTGGTGTTCCCCCCAGACAAGCTGGAGGAGGCTAGGGAGAGGGAGATCTGGGCTTCTGTGCTTAGGCTCCTGCCCCAGCAACCCAGCCTGGACAAGCGGGAGAAAATGGATGAATGGATGAAGTATCAAGATAGGTTCTGTATGATTTAAATTAATCTAAAATTATGTCAATGGTAAGTGGTTCTGATAACTATAAACGATAAGTATGGTATGAAATAAACTGTACCAGAAAAAATAACTTTCTGTCGACATAAAATGTACCAGAGAAATGTCAAATCCGTCTTTAGGAAAAATTACAAATCGTGGCTTCTCAGACAGATTGAGAGCAATCACAAATGGCATTTAAGAAAAGCTCTCATCAAAGCATAAGGAACAAAGGAGCTTCCTTTGAAATCTTCCTAAGTCGCTTTCTCTTACACAGACATGTCCACACTGACAAACAGGTACAGCCATCAGAGGTATGCTTCAACTCTACAGACATTGACAGCTCATAAAACTGCAGATCAGGCTTGACGACACACTTTGCAGTCATCCCAGGATGCAAAACTGGTAAATGCATAACAACAGTCAACAAAGACATACACCAAGCAGCTCCATCATCTCCCATGCATTACCAAAACAATTATAAATATGAAGACCTGTGTTTCACAGTGCTTTTTAAGATGATTATATTGGAACAACCTGCACAATGCTTTCCATGTCTTTTTGTTCTGCTAGAATATTACACTAGTATATTAAATTAAAAATACAGTTTAAGATAATATGATATAAGATAGTATTTGAATTGAATTGAAGTTTGAAGTTTAACAACTGTTTTAACCCCATAATAATATATTAAAAAGGTAAATGGCTGCATTTAAATAGCGCTTTATCCAATATATTGTGCAGTTTGATTTTTTTTAATGCAATAATGACAGAAAGATACAATGCAGGTTCTAAGCGTCAGAAGCATTCATTGTCCTGCCCAAGGATTCTTCATCACATGAACAGGGGTACTGAAAACTGATGGGTTCTAGTTCTCTTAAAGGGAGAGAATGTGTAGTAACAATGCAAGTTCTTTCTCTTTAACATGGAAAAGAAAGCACTGTTGATCTTTAAAAATCGGTGAGATTATACTAGTGTAACAAGGTGAGGCTCTTCTGTTAAGTGAACTTTGCTACGCTCTGCTAAATACAGTGGATCTTTGCTCCCACTACAGAATCACACATCTAACAGGTTTAGGTCATCGGGGTAAACTACTGCCTGGGTGGTATCTCCTTTGTATAAAGTGAAATAAGGTGGTATTCAAAGAAATATAATATTGCTTCTAGAGCAGGGCGATATGACCAAAAATATTTATCACGAGATATATTTGAAAATTTGCCATAACGATAAAACTGACGACATAATTGACACTACTTTACAACTCTACAACTTTATTCGTGCAAAAAAAAAAAAAATCAACGTATTTTCACTTAAACAAGCAGCTGTTTTTTTATGTGCATTAAAGTTATATAAAAATTTAAAAGTGGAAATGCAAAATCCTTGCTTTTTTTTTTTTTCTTCCAATAATATCAACAGGTGGACAACAGTGAATGTAGGCCAAAGTTTGTTATCAAAATGCTCTGTCCTCCTGGAATAACTTCCATTTTATTTTGAAGCTTTACGCTGATGGCTTTGGGTAACTTTGGAGATTATTTTTAAGACGATGCTCTATTTTATATTACCAACAGTTTATAAGTATGTAAATGAACCTTAAAGAAAGGACAGAATAAAGTCCTATTCTTTTTTTTTTCCTTTTTTTTTTTTTGCCTGTCCCGTTTGGCTCTTTTGCCATCAGAATTGTTGTCTAAAGGCAAAGAAAGATGCCCAACGGATTTACTTTACCAAATTGACCATCCCAGCCTTGCCATAATGGTCCATTTGATTCACCTTTTATTGTTTATTTTATTTTCACTTACTGAACATGGGACAGACTTGACTGGGGGAAAGAAGGGGAGAAAGAAAGAGGGAAAGAGAAACAGCTGAGAAGAGGGACGGGGGAGAAGGGCAAAAACCAAAAACCAACAGAATGAGCAGAAAAAGAAAAAAAAGAAGAAGAAAAGAAAAAAAATGCATATATCAATCACCTGGGTCACCTGCTGAGAAAGAAAAAAAGAAAACAAGCAGAAGAGAACAAGAGTAATAGAATAAACAACATCACAATGATATATGGGAATATGACAGTAAATACTAAATATTAAACATTATTGTGCAGCACATAAGATCAACAGAACACAGTGTGCTTTGAGGTAGGAGCCAAAAAGGGTGTAGTTTGTGGGTGTGATCACCCGTGTGTACACCTGTGAGCATGGACGTGCTTGTTTTGTTTTGTTTTTTTAAAAGGTTCCTTCATGTAATGATCTGCTAGAGGGTGTGTGTGTGTGTGTGGGGGGGGGGGGGGGGGGGGGGGGCGCCACAGCCCCGTCCTCCAGGGCATGAAGCAGGTATGGAGGAGATCAAAACTCCAGACATCCAGAGGCCCCAAGAACACAAGAGACCAAGGAAGACCAACAGAGGAGCAGCCGCGCCACTGTCCCACAAAGAGCTGAGGAGAGTCCCAGATGAGGGCTCACTCAGCAGCCAGGGGGAGTTGCAGTGACGCGCCCGTGAGCTCCGCCGGCAGCCAGCCGTGCCTGAGTGACCGAGCCCCAGGCCGAGAGGCCGGGGGCACCCCACCTCCGAAATGGCCTGAGCGAGCCCCAGGCTCCAGGCCCCGATAAGCGGCCACCAAGGAGTGAGCCGGTGTGTACCTGGACGCCCATCCCCGGACACAAAGAACCACCAATGCACCGATGTCTGAGGGAGTCCGCCACTGGAAGACCGGAACCGCTACATCGATCACTACGGCCGTCTGCTTCTGTTTGTCTACCACCACTATGTCCGGTTGGTTAGCCACCACCATTTTGTCCATTTGTATCTGGAAGTCCCACAGGATCTTAGCTCGGTCATTCTCCACCACCCTTGGGGGCATCTCCCATTTTGACCTCGGGACTTCCAGGTTATACTCGGCACAGATGTTCCTGTACACTATGCCGGCCACTTGGTTATGGCGTTCCATGTATGCCTTGCCTGCTAGCATCTTGCACCCTGCTGGATTGTCTCTGGGGCATCTTTACACAGCCTGCACCTGGGGTCTTGCCTGGTGTGATAGACCCCAGCCTCTATGGATCTTGTACTCAGAGCTTGTTCTTGTGCTGCCATGATTAGTGCCTCTGTGCTGTCTTTCAGTCCAGCTTTGTCCAGCCACTGGTAGGATTTCTGGATATCAGCCACCTCCTCTATCTGCCGGTGGTACATACCGTGCAGGGGCCTGTCCTTCCATGATGGTTCCTCGTCTCCCTCCTCTTTCTTGGGTTTCTGCTGCCTGAGGTATTCACTGAGCACTCAGTCAGTTGGGGCCATCTTCCCAATGTATTCTTGGATGTTCCTTGTCTCATCCTGGACTGTGGTGCTGACACTCACCAGTCCCCGGCCCCCTTCCTTCCGCTTAGCGTACAGCCTCAGGGTGCTGGACTTGGGGTGAAACCCTCCATAAGATAAGATAAGATAACCTTTATTAGTCCCACACGTGGGAAATTTGTTTTGTCACAGCAGGAAGTGGACAGTGCAAAAGTTATGACGCAAAAATTAGAATACAATAAGAATAAATACAGTACACAGCTGTACAGAATAGAATAAAATAATATACTATATACAATAGAATAAAATAGAATAAAAATATACAATAAGATAAAAATAGAATACGAATGCTATATACAACTGAGTAAAAATACAACGATGCCAGAAAAGATTATTGCACTTAGTGTTATTGCACATGTGTGGATGTGTGTGTTTGTTCAGTTAAAGTCTTTGTTGTGGAGTCTGACAGCAGTGGGGAGGAAAGACCTGCGAAATCTCTCCGTCCCACACCGTGGGTGCCGCAGTCTCCCACTGAAGGAGCTGCTCAGTGCTGTCACAGTCTGCTGCATGGGGTGGGAGATGTTGTCCAACAGGGATGACAGCTTAGCCGCCATTCTCCTGTCACTCACCACCTCCACTGGGTCCAGAGGGCATCCTAGAACAGAGCTGGCCCTTCGGATCAGCTTGTTCAGTCTCTTCCTGTCCCCAGCAGAGATGCTGCCGCCCCAGCAGACCACACCATAAAAGATAGCAGAAGCCACCACAGAGTCATAGAAGGTCTTCAGGAGTGGGCCCTCCACCCCAAACGACCTGAGTCTCCGCAGCAGGTACAGCCTGCTCTGCCCTTTCCTGTAGAGGGCATCTGAGTTATGAGTCCAGTCCAGTCTATTGTTCAGATGAACACCAAGGTACCTGTAGCTGTCCACAGCCTCAATGTCCATACCCTGGATGTTCAGTGGTTGCAGTGGAGAATGCTTGTGCCTGCGGAAGTCTACCACCAGCTCCTTGGTTTTACTGGCATTGATCTGGAGGTAGTTCAGCTGGCACCAGTCCACAAAGTCTTGAGTCAGTCCTCTGTACTCCTTGTCGTCCCCATCAGTGATGAGGCCGACTATTGCAGAGTCATCAGAGAACTTCTGCAGGAAGCACTGGGTGGAATTGTGGGAGAAGTCTGCAGTGTAGATGGTGAAGAGGAACGGAGCCAGAACCGTTCCCTGTGGGGCCCCCGTACTGCAGACGACCCTGTCCGACACACAGCCCTGAGTCCTCACATACTGTGGTCGGTCGGTGAGGTAGTCCAGGATCCAGGTAGTGAGGTGATGGTCCACTCCAGAGTTCACCAGCTTGTCCTTCAGAACCGAGGGAAGAATGGTGTTGAAGGCACTGGAGAAATCAAAGAACATGATTCTCACAGTGCTCCCAGCGGTCTCCAGGTGAGAGAGGGAACGATGCAGGAGGTGAATGACGGCATCATCCGCTCCAATGCCAGGCTGGTAGGCAAACTGAAGTGGGTCCAGTGATGAGCTTGTTAGGCGCCGAGGCTGAGCCAGGACCAACCGCTCCAGGGTCTTCATCAGGTGGGATGTCAGAGCCACCGGCCTGTAGCTGTTGAGGTCCTTGGGGCGTGAAGTCTTTGGCACTGGTACAACACAGGAGGTTTTCCAGAGCTGTGGGACTCTTCCCAACCTCAGGCTCAGGTTGAAGAGGTGCTCCATCACCCCACACAGTTGGTCCGCGCAGGACCTGACGACCCTCGAGCTGATGCCATCTGGGCCCGCTGCCTTCTTGCCATTAATCCTCCTCAGTTCCCTCCTAACCTGGGTGGTTGAGAGAGACAGGCTGGAGCCTTGTGTTGAGTGTGTATTGGATGCTGTTGTTGGGGGTGGGGAGGAGTGAGCAGGGTGAATAGAGGAGGTGTGAAGTGTCTGAGGTGTCAGAGGTGGAACAGCAGCAGTGGGGGTGGGTGAGTCTGCAGCCGATGTTGTAGACTGTCTCATGGTTGAATCAAATCTGTTGAAGAAATGCTCCATGCATGGTAAGGAGCTTTCTTGTCTTTATGTCAGTGGCTTCCTTTGGCCAGCCTATTACCCCAGCAGGGTACCTGATCACGGGCAGGGCGTACGTGTTGATGGCCCGGATCTTGTTCTTACCATTCAGCTGACTCCTCAGGACTTGCCTGACCCTCTGCAGGTACTTGGTGGTTGCAGCCTTTCTAGCGGCCTCTTCATGGTTCCCATTTGCCTGCGGGATCCCCAGGTACTTGTAACTGTCCTCTATGTCTGCAATATTGCCTTCTGGTAGTTCAATCCCCTCAGTTCTGACTACCTTCCCTCTCTTTGATACCATCCGACTACACTTCTCCAGTCCGAACGACATTCCAATGTCATTGCTGTATAGCCTGGTAGTGTGGATCAGTGAATCGATGTCTCGTTCACTCTTGGCATACAGCTTGATGTCATCCATGTACAGGAGGTGGCTGACAACTGCTCCGTTCCGTAGTCGGTATCCGTAGCCAGTCTTGTTAATGATCTCACTGAGGGGGTTCAGGCCTATGCAGAACAGCAGTGGGGACAGAGCATCTCCTTGGTAGATCCCGCACTTGATGGTGACTTGTGCTATGGGCTTGGAGTTGGCCTCTAGTGTTGTACGCCACATCCCCATTGAGTTCCTATATATATATATATATATATATATATATATATATATATATATATATATATATATATATATATATATATATATATATATATATATACATACACACACACACACACACACACATTTTTTATATATAGACACTATGAGATTGTTTGTTGTAATACAAAGAACAAAAACAAAGCTGCTGCTGTTGTTGTTGGAACCATAAATCCTGCTCTCTACCAGAAAATCCTGAATTATGAAGAATGTCCATAACCCTTATGTCTTGGTTCATAACCCTTGGGACAATGATCAGCAGGACAATGATCCAAAACACACCAGCATGTCCACTGAATGGCTAACAAAATAAACAAATAAAGTTCATATTTAATCCAATAGAGATGATTTGGCATGTTCATGCTCAAAAACCCTCCAGTATGGCTGTATTTACGTTTATGGTTTATGGATGATAAACCGTCAACATCGCCTGGTAAAAGTCGAAGCAGTCGCCGCTGACCAACATTGATGGAGATCGTTAGCTGCCTGATGCGCCCCTCAGCATAGGAGGAACTAAGTGCTAAGTACATGTCAGCATCATATTTCCTCATGCTGTGTGTTCGCTCGTCTTGTGTGTTTCATAGTTTCATCTATGCCTGAGTATTTTCTCTTTCTGTGTTCTTCTGTATTAGCAATAAAGGTCTAGTCCTGCATTTACTACTACTACAAAGCACTATGACAAAGCCAGCCAATGAAATGTGTTTTTCCACTTTATCTAAGCATTGAGTCAGGGTGAACTAACTAACATTGTGAAGCATTTGCATATGCCTAAACTCTAAGTAAGTTACAACATACACCTCACAACAATAGTCAGTACAGACAACAGGACACAAACATGTGACTCATACACAAAGACAGACATTAAAAATACTTACACGGACCAAAACAGCAGTTCTCTCGCTTCTTTAAAATAGATTTCAACTGTCCCATCATGTAATTATGAAATTACACAGTGCCTAGCATGTACGCACGTGAAATCAAATACAGTGCACTAACAACAAAATAAATAGCAGCCGTGTAAATTTAAAAATTTACACTCTCCCCAATGTGCCCTATACCCATCCTCCCTACTTTGATCTAGGATCTACTTGTCAGGATTTGTGTCGTGGATGAGAGAAGGAGGACCCAAACGCTGGACTTACAGGTAGGTAGGTGAAGGTTGGTGTTTATTGTCGATGGAGTGAACAAACAGAACAGAGGTAGGAAATGGCTGGCTGGCTGGCTGGACGACTGACTGAATGACTGAAGGACTGACTGAAAGACTGAATGGCTGGCTGACTGAATGCAGGCGGAAACGACAACATAACATCACATGTACTTCAATGACACGACAACGATCGGATGGAACTGAGGACTTAAATACACGCTGGGTGATGAAGGATTAGAAACCGGTGAGTACACAGCTGAACTTAGTCTGACTAATGTTACATGGAAATAACTGGAACACAATACGCAGGCGGTATGCTGACGCAGAAAACATAGATGTGAAAAGAAAACTGAACATGACAAAACGGAAAACACTGGGTCAACGACCCAGGAACCCTGACAGTACCCCCCTTCAAAGGCTGGCACCCGACGGCCGAAAGAGAAAAAGACCAGAACAGGGTGGGCGGAGGGGGCCCAGGACAGAGGGACGGAGTCCGAAACAAAAACAGTTCAGGGGCGGCGGCCACTGAGCAGTTCCGGTGGGCGGCCGCGAGGAAGGGTGCGGCGGCCGAGATGAGACGGGTCCGGTGGGCGGGTCCGGTGGGCGGCCACGCCGGCGATGACGTCCAGAACATAGCTTGGGCGACGGCGTGGCGGCCGCAGGACCAGGCGAAGCAGAAGCTGAAGTTGGACCAGGCGAAGCAGAAGCTGCACCAGGCGAAGCAGAGGCTGAGTCTGAGTCTGGACCAGGCGACAGCACGGGAGCCGGGGGTGACGGAGCCACAGCTATAGGGCCAGCGGGTGCGGAAGCCCCTGGCTGGAGACAGGCAGGGCCAGCGGGCGCGGAAGCCCCTGGCTGAAGAGCAGGAGAGCTCACAGCTGGGTGTGGGTGCTGTGGCTGCAGGTCCGGGAACTGAACAGGATGGTGGACGGGCGACTGGGAGACAGGAGGCGACTGGACAGGAGCAGACTGGACTGACTGGACTACAGACTGGAGAGGGGCAGACTGGACTGACTGGACAGGGGCGGACTGGACTGACTGGACAGGGGACTGGAGGACAGAAGACTGAACTACAGGGGACTGGAGGACAGGAAGAGACTGAACTACAGGAGACTGGAGGACAGGAGGAGACTGAACTACAGGGGACTGGAGTGAAGGCTGAACAGCAGGTGAGTGAACTGACTGGAGTGGAAGCTGAACAGCAGATGAGGGAACTGGCTGGAGTGGAGATGCTAAGGGATGAACAGATGTAGGCGAGGCTGATGACGGAGCTGAGGTTGGTGTGGCTAATGGCTGAGCTACAGACTGAGCTAGTGACGGAGATAAAACTACAGCTTGGGCTAGTAAGGCTGGTGCCTGGGCAGGGGACTGGTCAGCTAATCTAACTAGGGATAGTGCGAGGGCGTGAAAGGCTGGGTCAGGAGGTGGATGAAGTGGTGAAGTAGCGGGTGAACCGGTTAGCTCTTCCAAGCCTCTAAGGGGGTCAGGCTGGGTTCTGGCTGCCCTCAGCCTGGGCGCTGGGACAGGCACGAGAGGTGGCTGTACACAAGTCACCCCCACCCGAGAAACAGAAGCGGGTGTGGAGGTAGACTGGAGCTGCCCTCCTCCTGGGAGCTGGCACTGGTGTGGGTGTAGACTGGGCCCTAGCCATCTGAGGAGGTGAAATGGCTGAAGGGGAAGGCCGAATCTGGGCCGCCGTGCTGGTGGGAAATGGCTGAGTAATGGGTGTGGAAATAGTGACTGGGTGTGTGATATTGGCAGGTTTATCGGGGATTGTTCTGGTTTTTCTGCCACCACTATTTACAGTCTTTGGAGGAGCAGAGCAGAGGGAAACTCCCCATGAATCAGAGATGAGTCTATTAGTTATTTCAGGTGAAGAATCAAATGAGGAGGGTGGAAAACAGTCACTGGAACTCACCACCGGGAGTTGCTGAAAATAGTCCATGTTATGGCAGCGTGTGCGCCGCTTTTTCCCGGGAAGAGGAAGCGGGCGGGGTACACAGCCGAGCCTCTGGCGCGGGAGCCTCTGTTGAGCCGAGGTGGGAGGCGGAGCCGCTGTGCCATGGTTGAAGGTCCAGTGAATGAGGCAGGTGGCGTGTGAGCGAGGAGCGGACCCGCGAGAGAGGGAGCTGCCGAAGCGCGGCGCGAAACGCCCACTCTCCGCGGCAGATGCTCCGGTGCATGGGAGGAAGCAGGTGGGTGAACGCGGCGTCTCCAAGGCCCGCCCAGAGCCAAGCGAGTACCCTCGAAGACGTGCTCTCGCTCCGCGAAGAGCCGCTGTCTCTCCTTAAGCTTTTCCGCCCACAAGGAGAGCGCTGCCTCCTGCCGCTCAAAAAGGTCCGAGTCCGCTGGGTCCACAACGCGGGGTCGTGTCATTCTGTCAGGAGTAGTGTCGTGGATGAGAGAAGGAGGACCCAAACGCTGGACTCACAGGTAGGTAGGTGAAGATTGGTGTTTATTGTCGATGGAGTGAACAAACAGAACAGAGGTAGGAAATGGCTGGCTGGACGACTGACTGAATGACTGAAGGACTGACTGAAAGACTGAATGGCTGGCTGACTGAACGCAGGCGGAAACGACAACATAACATCACATGTACTTCAATGACACGACAACGATCGGATGGAACTGAGGACTTAAATACACGCTGGGTGATGAAGGATTAGAAACCGGTGAGTACACAGCTGAACTTAGTCTGACTAATGATACATGGAAATAACTGGAACACAATACGCAGGCGGTATGCTGGCACAGAAAACATAGATGTGAAAATAAACTGAACATGACAAAACGGAAAACACTGGGTCAACGACCCAGGAACCCTGACACGACTGACATTGATTTTGAGGGAGGTATTTTAATGTATGGTCTCAAGAACTTTGCCTCTTGTTTTAGTTAAATTGTTTATTTAAATTTATTTGGGCCATGTCTAAAATTTTGCAACTGAAAAGTGTCCCACTTAATTACCATGATGTCCTTCTACTGCTGTGGCATAAATTACTGGTGTAAATTAAATTTTCAGAAGAGCAAAGCAATTGAATAACATGACTAAACTTACTTGCTTTGTTTAATCATTTTGCATGGTTTTAACAAGTAAATGACACTCCTGTACAAGTAAAGAGTTTTTATTTTTGTCATTTTTGCCCCAATGAGTCCTTTCAGAATGCATTAACTTTCTTAACTTTAACGAAGGCCATATAAACCGTATCCAATAACAATATCAAGTCCTACTCTCGCCCTCAAATAAAAGTAATTTATTTGGCTGAGAACAGTGGTTCTCAAACACCTTGCTGGTGGAGTACAATATAAGTGAAGAAATATGGAATAATAAAGTAAACAGTAAATAGTAATACATTAATCCTTAAAATAAGTTTCCAGCATGATATCACACCAGTTTGTGAAATAGTCAAAAAAACACATCTATTTTTTCGCGTGGTCATGGACACAAATTGTTAATAGATGAAAAAAGTAATTATCCATCAAACCTAAAAACTAGTTGTTCAACCCTTGGCAGCAGGATGTACAGGCAAACTGGCAATGAGTTTTTCACGTTGCTGTGGAGGAATTTTGGCCCTCTCTTTTTTTTCAGAATTGTTTTAATTCAGTCATACTGGATGGATTTTGAGCCTGAACACCCTGTCAAGTAGGGCTGCTCGATTATGGCAAAAATGATAATCACGATTATTTTCACTGAAATTGAGATCTCGATTATTTGACGATATTTATTTAACCCTTTAAGACCTACCATAGAACCAAGTCCGCCAGAGCTTATATTATTTTTTTACATGTTGTAGTGCCATTTGTGGGAGCATTTCAAGTTGCTATACAACTGTTATAGCCCATATTTTAATAATATGTATGCATTAAGTCCATAGTAACTACATTAATTGCAAAAAAGTGCAATAAACTACAAGAAAATTGAAAATCGTTTTTGTTTTTGTTTTTTAACATATATTTTTACTTAGAGAAATTTAAGAGGTTTATCCCTCAAAACTTTAAATACAAAAAAGTTGCAAAAAATAGTTTACAACAACAGGAAATTAATTTTGAGTGTCTTCATAGTTTTATTTTGGAGATACAGCAATTTTTATATACTGCAGGAAAAACAAAAACAATCCTATGATGCAAATTTGCAAAGAAAACAGCAGGTGCATCAAAATAAACTATTTCCAGCAGTGCAATTCGAGTTCTAAGCATCCCAGAAACTATTCAGAAAAGTCAAACATGACCAGTATAGGCTTTTAAGGCCTACAAGTAAAAAAAAAACTACATTTTCCGCGAAAATGACATCACTTCCGGTTTCGGGCAGGAAATGGCGGACATGTGATAGTTAGCGGTGACGTCTGTTTCAATGTGCGAAGTGTTACGAACAGCTGATCGGATCGGCAAAGCGTGTTTCTGGAATATTATGTTTTTGTTCCTGCAAGCGCTTTTTATGCAATTTATGTGGAAGGAAACCGTGACCGAGGACAAGCTGATGGCATAAGATGTAAGTTTCATATGCAAAACAAATTATTGCGCTAGCTTACACGGTTCAGGTTCTACAGGGATTTAAAAATAGTTACACAAAACGGAGCGCTGCTCTGACCGACTTTAAAGGGTTAACAATAACAATGTATTGAATAATGACTTTAAAAAATAATATAAAATAGTGTGCAACACCACTGAAGTTTTTTTTTAACCTCTCTTTTCAACCAACGGCAGTCACTCTCCTCTCCAAATAACTTCTGCTTAGCTTTCCGAGCTTCCCTCGGGTCCTCTTAATCAGCCGTCTCAACCTTTTTTGCGCCACGGACCGGTTTATGCCCGACAATATTTTCACGGACCGGCCTTTAAGGTGTCGCGGATAAATGAGGGAGGGGCTAATAATCAGCTCAGTCATTTTTAATGATCGTTGAAAGCCCAGATCGTAATCGTGATTAAAATTCGATTAATTGAGCAGCCCTACTGTCAAGGTCATTCTCTATTGGATTAAATACAAACTAGCAGCAAAAAATTTCTGGCACAACTTCACCTGCTTCCAAGGTGCAAGGAGAGGATGAAAGAATTAACAAAGCAGGAACTCCAGCAACACTTGAGGGAAGATGAACAACTTTAATAATTGACCAACGCGTTTCGGCTTGTGGCCTTCATCAGGATGACCCTGATGAAGGCCACAAGCTGAAACGCGTTGGTCAATTATTAAAGTTATTCATCTTAAATACAAACTAGGCCACAACAAAACATTTTGGGGGTTTTTAGCCATTTAGAGGTGGACTTGTTGGTGTGTTTTGGATCATTGTCCTACTGTGTCCCAAGGGTTATGTAGCAGGACATAAGGGTATGCTCCATAGTCAGGATATTCTGGAGCAGAATTTATGGTTCCAACAGCAACAACGACAAGTTGTTCGAGTTTCTGAAGGAGCAAAGGAGGCCCCAACACAAACTACATGTTTGACTGTTGATATAATGTTCTATTTATTAAATGCTGAGTTAGTTTTATACCAGTTATACGAGATGCAAACCTTGCAAAATCTTAAATTTTTATCTTGTTTTATGGGGCAACCGTGGCTCAGGGGGTTGGGAAGCTCATCTGTAACCGGAAGGTTGCCCGTTCGATCCCCCTGCTCTCTCTGTCCTGGTCGTTGTGTCCTTGGGCAAGACACTTTACCCTACCGCCTACTGGTGTTGGCCAGGGGGGCCGACGGTTCGATATGGCAGCCTCACTTCTGTCAGTCTGTCCCAGGGCAGCTGTGGCTACAACTGTAGCTTGCCTCCACCAGTGTGTGTGAATGTGAGAGTAAATGAATAGTGGAATTGTAAAGCACTTTGGGTGCCTAGAAAAGCGCTATATAAATGCAATCCATTATTATTATTATTATTATTATTATTATTTTGTCAGTCCACTGAATATTTTCCCAAAGGTCTAGGGGATCATTATAATGTTTTTTGGCAAATGTGACACAAGCCTTTGGGTCAGCAGTGGCTTTCACCATAGGTAAAAGCCACAGCAAGGTAAAAAGCAAAATCAACTTATCTGTGCATTTTCATGTTTCGGTTTATTGTAATGCTTGAGCACTTTAGATGTTCAGATCCACATCCATAATGGAGTATTATTAATAGTGCTGATGAAGTGATTTTTTTTTAATTTAAACTATTTTCAATCAAGTTAATAGAGATAAATGAATCATCATATTTTTGTATTCCTATTGTTTTCGGTTATGTGCCTATGCTGATAGTTGCTATGCAGCAACTCTCTATACTCTCGCCACAGGAGGCCTTAGCAGGGATAAACTAGCGAGTCCGTTCACATCAAGATAAACTGATAATTAGTCTTATGGTAGTGCTTTCGACTACTGATTAGTAATAATGAGGTAATAGTTGGGTAATAAAGTGGGAACAAAAAGGTAATAATATGGAAATTTGCACATTATTACCACCTAATAACCAAGTAATATCCAAGTAACATAATTGTAGCAACAATGGTTACAGGTGAGTAATATTATACTGAAATTCATTTACTGAATAACAAAGGGACAAAACATGGAGTAATAAAGTGGAAACAAAGCTATAACGATGAAGCAACACCAATTAGAGAAAGTAGTGTAATACCTTGGTAACAATATAAAACAACCTGCTAGCAATGCAAAGGATGTGTCTGTGCATTTGAATTATCATCTGTTAGAAAGGCTTTAAATGGTAATAACCTTTAATAATAAGACTGTTTTGACTGATGTTTTACAATAATAGGAAAGTATTACCATATTATAATGCTTCAATTCTAATTCTTTTTAAAAATTAATAAGGGCACCTTAAGAATTGCAATAATTACCTCGGAATATCTGTGGTACTTTCTGTGTAATACAAAGGAATCTGGGTTGCAAAATGCAAAACTGCCTGTTTCAACTTAATACCATGTTAATCACTACATAGTGCAGCCCAGATTCCTTTTATTACACATAAACTACAACAGGTATTCCTAGGTGATTATCACATTTGACATTTCCTTTAATAAGTTATTAATGTGGTACTAATGAA
The DNA here is from genome assembly GCF_057382095.1 of Aulonocara sp. 'chitande type north' Nkhata Bay. Lineage (NCBI taxonomy): Eukaryota > Metazoa > Chordata > Actinopteri > Cichliformes > Cichlidae > Aulonocara > Aulonocara sp. 'chitande type north' Nkhata Bay. The sequence continues at coordinate 6,443,717 of NC_141353.1, forward strand.
AAACAGGCAGTTTTGCATTTTGCGGTCCTAATTCCTACTTATATAACCAAACAAACACCAAAGATATTTCCAGCTAACATGTCTTGACATTTCCTTCAATAGGTTAATTTTTTTTACCAACTAGAAATAGGCAGTTTTGCATTTTGCAACCCTAATTCCTGCTTATTACACAGAAACCACACGTACCATCAATGTTTCCATTTAATAAGTCAGAACGATAAACACAACATTTACATTATTGCTTTTAAGCAAAGTAGGATGCTGGAGAACCAGGATTAACTGAGGCATTATAATATTATTATATTATATTTCTTATTATTCCTATTATTCTAAAACATCAGTCAGTACAACCTTATTCTTATGAGGTTATTACCATTTAAAGCCATTCTAATAATGGATTAAAATTCAAATGCACATACATAACCTTCATAGTGCTAGCAGGTTATCAAATTCTTATTATGCTACTATTACTAATTGGTTTACTCTTTTGTTTACTCTTACTCAGTTGTCAAAAAAAGGGCAATGTGTAGCTTGTTAGCACTGCACACAGCAGGAGTGGTAAGTCTGAGAAGTGCAAACAGATTCAAGTTTTCCAAGTACTATAAAGGTAATACAAAATAACTCACCTAGCTATTGTAAGGGCCCTGCCTGCATCAGGTAACCTAATTACCTGATTACTAATACTATGATGGCCTTTTATCCTGCTCAGGTTCCAGTGTGACTCAAGCATGTTGCTAAATGTTCATTCTCTGTCCTCTTTTTTTATATTCTTTTGTTGCTGTACTGTAAACTGACTGCCTCTAAAATTCTTCGAATTGTGTCACAGTTTTGTGTTTTCAGTGTTGTACAACTAAAAGTAAAGGTCATTGTAGATCAATTTAATCAATTTAATGTAGAAGGTTAAGTTGTTTTATGTTGGAAATGTTTAAGGTCGTAAGACCATGGATTTTAACTTACATACTGTTTTTGTGTACACATCCACAGTTCTTATTGCCATTAAACCTAAAACAGAAGCTGTTCTGGATGGAACAAAAAGAAAGACTCTGGACTCAGCTGGCAGGCTGCCTGATCACACAAACAATCCTCTGTCCTGTTTATAAAAATTGCCCTCATGTCAAGAATCCCCGGAATGTAAATAATGAAGGAAAACATGCAAACAAATCATCACATCTAAAACCCACTGCATATCATCAGTAAAATATCTTAACAATTAATGATATTAATGTGAGGGTTTACTTGATGCAGGCATTCCTGCTTATTTTAAAACTACAGTTGATATAGTGTAGATCCCTCCCGTCCATAAATATAAAAGATCCTGATTTCATGAGCAAATCAGGAGTTGCAGAAAAATATATTTGTTCAGAAGCATCGACTCTATAAAGCTGGGCAGTCTTATACATTGTGCATAGAGCTCCATAAATGCATGTGCTTTAGATTCAGATGTCTTTTCAACTGATGTGACTTCATGAGCAAGCACTCACTAACAAGATCAAAGCACAGCACAGCCACAGAATGTATGAATCAGACCAAAACAATCATTACTGCTCAGCCTGAAGGACTGATACGCATCATAGTAGGTTTAGGCTTGCCAATCCCACTGACCTTCTTTCAGGGTTAGCGATGGGTTGACATTCCATGACAGTTTCAATATGGATAGGAGCAAGAATGCTATGTATTTTTGTGTTGTTGTTGCCCTACAAGCTCTGCTGTTTAGACTGATCTAGAGCAACTTTGACTCTGTTACATACTGTTGGGACTTGACATTGTTCCTAAACAATATTAGGACATGATAGATTGCTATCGGTGGTGCTGAAATAGTGGTAGGTCAGTCAGTACAGTGCTTGATTGGGACTGTAAAGTATTTCAGCAAGAGTCTAGTACTGTGGCTAAAAATTGTGCAAAATATTCAGAAAAATCTGATTTACTATTATACAATAACACACAGGTAAAACTGAAATAAATTTTAACTGTTCTTTTGCAACAGTTGCCATTTTACCATTTTAAGGATTTGCTTTACAAATCCTAAAAGGAGAAAATTTGTTCCAAGTCTGTGAAACAACTTTACTCTTGTTTGCTTATTTTGTTTTTCTATCAATTCCATAAATGCAAAATGAGCACGTTGATGCCAGTGTGATTAAGTTTGTCTTGCTGTATTGTTGTTTAGTCAGCACTTTATCCCAGCCTTACTCCCTATTGTGTCAGCTTACACCTAATGAAGGAACAGCCAAGTTATGTTCATTATTTACCATACTGATGACCTTTTAGAAGAGGCCTCTGTGATGTCCAAACAATGGATTATGAAGAGGATTTTGTAGAAAAAGCAAGCAGTATATTTGTCAGCCAGTCTGCATTGGGATGTTGAAGATAATATCAGTGAATGGGTTTGTCTGACATGCTGATATTTTTCACGCAAAAATAGGCAAGAAACAATATGCTTGGGATAATTTAGAAATTGTCTCATGATCTGTTAATTACACATATGTCATATGGTAATCCTTTTATTTTCGCAGCATAATGACGTATGACTGTGAGTGGTTAAAGACCTGTGGCCATTAGTTTGGCAGACTTAGCAAATGGATGAAGTGAGTTGAAGAAAGAATTCCACCAGCTAAATCACTTAAATATAAAATTATAGTTGGTTTGGATATTACCAGTGAGCTTTTTCACCTTTGTTTGGCTATTAAGATTTCATTGATACTTATGCAGCTGTCAGTTTTCCATATGGAAAGTCACTATCAGCAGAAGCCTTCTTGATGAATGTGGGTTGTTGTTTTTCAGCCTGGTTCTATTTGCCCCTTCTTAACTTTGAGCAGCCCTGCTTTAAACAGTAGTAACACTATTCCTATAACAGTGATAAAATTAATTGCTTTGGTCATTGTCCTTATTGGTTCTGTTGCTCTCAACATTGCATTACGTAAAAGTAACACAAATCCCCGTGTCCAACTAAGGTTTGGGGACCGCTGAAGAAACAAAACGTGTGTAAATCTTACGGACTTGTCACTCAGTTCTTTTTTTTTTCTGTAACCACAACTATATTTCTATTCATCTACAGCCATCAGCAAACACTTTACAACAGTTTTTGCTCGTGTCCTCCTTCCAGAAACACGCTTTCCCCATCACCTTTAGTTCTGCATCGTCACACAACAATCAAAACAATCAGTGTCTCTAGTTAACAGCTGCAGAAGATTAGCAGTGTCGTTTTTGAATGGAGTGTTTTCCACAGACTAATCCGCTCAACCCCCCGCCCGTTTTTAACGTCGGTTGCATGATAAAACAGACAGCACGTCAGTCCTTCTGCTACTCGATCCCATTCCACATATTTCATTTAGGGCAGCCTACAGGCAGTGCATAACTTTGGCGGTGGAATTCATAAACAGCAGTAGCAGAAGCGAGACACTTGTGTGAGGGGAGACTCACCTGAGAAAGACCGTCTCTCCTTGTCGGACTGTGATATTGTCCATCACTTTGTTGTAGGACTGAGAATCCCCTTGGCTGCGGACCTGCAACCCTGCAGGTACAAGAAACAAAATCCTCAGGGAGAGAAAAATTGTGCATTTGGAAAAAGCGACAAAATATCCCCGGATAGACATCGTCTTTAGCCTTCGAAGGCGCACAAACAAAAATCATACAGCGAGACAATGAGGCGGTCCTCCGCCGTGAACGGAGATTATTGTACTCCCAGTTCATTAGTCTTAATCCAAATCTTCTCGCCAGGTATTTGTGGTGTGAAGAGCAAGGAAGACAGAGGACGCTGTCTGGCTGCACTATGGATTATCACTGCCCTTTGTTTTAAACGGGGGGTGGGGATTATTCTCATTATCCCTCTGTTTGATTGTTTGTTTGTTTTTTCTTTGGGTTTTGTTTGTCTTTTTTAAAACATAAGAAATAAGACGTAAAGATCCCTTCAGGAAAGTATTGAACGCTTCATCCTCGGTAGAGAGAATCGAAAAAGTACACAATTAAGAAAAGAGGACTTGGAATCGTATTTAAAGGGAGGAAGATGCTAAGTTTGCGAACTGCATGGGTAGCAAGTGATTTGACGATCTGTAATAAGTGCGCTTTCTGTGTCATTGTGTAGTGTCTGCAGATAGTGTTCAATGAAAAGGGAAAAAAAAAACACGGCTGTGCTCATCATTATGGAAAAGTTCCTTCCTGTTAAAGTATTTTATGATGATCGTTTTTATACTTTATACCACTGCATAGAAAAATCTGAATCAGAATCAAGAAAAAAGAACTTCAGTATACACATTTTTGAAGCATATACAGTGCAAAAGATTTGAGCCACCCTTCATTTCTTAATATTTTGATGGGAAATTAGAACACAGGTGTAGCATTTTTTTTCTAATCAGAGTATTACTCTTAGATCTTGAATATTTCCTTTTGAAACGAAGTGCCAGAGTACCAGTAAACTCTTTTAAAAAGCAGCCACCTGTGCCTCCTCTCTCCTCCAAATGCATTTTAGGAATTGTGACATCCTGTACAATGTCAAACTGACATATTGTCTGAGTCTCAAACTAGAGAAGAGAGCAGGCACAAAATTGAGAAATGAGAAAATACCACTACATTTGGTAAAAGCTTATACATAAACATATTGACTGGCAATCAACATCCCTTTACAGTAGTTTATTTGGTTTTTCCTGTTGCCATTGTGCTCATCAGTGACATCCCTGCATGTTCGTCAGTTTGTAGCGAAATCTTTATTTGAATGATTACATTGCCAAAAATATTCACTTGTACGCCTTCACACCCCTTTCAACTTGAGAAACACTGCCTAATCACATTAACTGAATTTTATTTTAATGTATTGCACACCGACCTAAACATTTCAGCACTCCTGATGGCAATGGCACCTCACACAGAGGACACACTCAAAAGTCCTGTTTCCATTTGCAGCTTTAAGATTTGCAGTTTTTGGTACAAAATCTCTGCTATTCCACAATGGAATTTAATATTTTATTAATAAAAAGTTGGTACAAAGCAAAAAAAAGAAAAGAAAGAAAGAAATGTATTACTAATAATTCACAACTCACATTTCACCATCCATTCCTACAGTATTTTGTTATATAAGCTTTAGACACCATTTCTTGTTCATGGCTAATTCACCAATTTACCTAAGATGTCTGGGGCAGATTCATGAATTTGTGGAGTTTGCATGTTTTCTCAATACTGCAGCCCATAAAGCGTGCCTGTCATATAAACCATTGTTTGTTACTTGCCATACCTTCCCTTTTTGAAACCATATCTCATGTCAAGATTGATGTTTAGACTTTATTATTTCCATTTTTATTATCAATAAACATGGTTTCACATTGTCTAAAGGTGTTTGGTGTTGTTCAGTAATACCAGGAGTTCACTCAGAAAACAACACTGGATACAAAAGCATCAAGAGACTGCTTTGATTAATGGCAACCTAATAACTAATAGAGTTGTTTTTTATAACTTGGTCATATTAGATGTGTTTTCTCTTTTAAAAATATGGATGTTTGAAGATAATTTCTGGCTTAATTAGAGAATGATTATTCGGGCAAGCTCTAATCTTCTAACCTTTTCTTTCTGCAAAATAATCAATTATCTTTTGACATAACAAATGTCCTCTTTGTTTTTACTACCACTGTCTGGTATCATAATAGTGATTCATAGCCAGGGTCACTGTATTTATAGAACAGGTGCCATGCAATCTTTTTTGAAGCACTATGTTACCACAGAGAATTAAACTTGCTCATGGATGACATTGGCTTTGGTTGTTTAGACAACAAATGAATGCAAAATGAAGTTGTTGGAACTAAATATAGCACATCTTCGCAACAAACTGCAATCTAAGAGTCTGCAACACCATTTACTGTATATTTATTGTTAGGATTAGATGTACAGGAAATAGATCATGCTGGTGCTCTCGACAGAAAGCCAAATGGTCCCCTCTGCTGCTCTGCACTGTGATCTGTCTTGATGACTTCCAGATGGCTAGCTTTATTATTTACTCATGTTACAGCTAGTGCTGTCAGCGTTAATCTCGATAAAATTATGTTAATGCCATAACCGCATTAACGCAGCAAATCCGTTAGCGAGTTAACACAGATTGCACAGATCCCCTCCTCCAGGGGCAAGGGTACCTAGACCCGGGGCTTAGAGTACGCTTGGGGAGTGTGATCGTGTGTACAGCGTCTCTTTATGTCTGTCTCCACGTTGGTTGAGTGTGGAGTAAGTGTATATGAGAGCATGAGGGTGGGAATGGATGTTTGTATATGTGTGTGCCTGTATTTCTGTGTCTATATGTCAGGTTGGGTGTCAGGCGCCACCTCTCTGGGGACATCTTAGGCCCTCCAAGGTATGGAGGCCTATCTCCCCCTACCACCACTTCCCCTGCCAGTGGCGGACTCCCTCAGACATCGGTGCGTTGGTGGTTCTTTGTGTCCGGGGATGGGCGTCCAGGTACACACCGGCTCACTCCTTGGCGGCCGCTTATCGGGGCCTGGAGCCTGGGGCTTTCTCGGGCCATTTCGGAGGTGGGGTGCCCCCGGCCTCTCGGCCTGGGGCTCGGTCACTCAGGCACGGCTGGCTGCCGGCGGAGCTCACAGGCGCATCACTGCAACTCCCCCTGGCTTCTGCTCCACGGCTGCTGAGTGAGCCCTCATCTGGGACTCTCCTCAGCTCTTTCTGGGACAGTGGCGCGGCTGCCCCTCTGTTGGTCTTCCTTGGTCTCTTGTATTCTGGGGGCCTCTGGATGTCTGGAGTTTTGATCTCCTCCATACCTGCTTCATGCCCTGGAGGACGGGGCTGTGGCCCCCCCACACCCTCTAGCAGATCATTACATGAAGGAACCTTTTAAAAAACAAAAAACAAACGCGTCCATGCTCACAGGTGTACACACGGGTGGTCACACCCACAAACTACACCCTTTTTGGCTCCTACCTCAAAGCACACTGTGTTCTGTTGATCTTATGTGCTGCACAATAATGTTTAATATTTAGTATTTACTGTCATATTCCCATATATCATTGTGATGTTGTTTATTCTATTACTCTTGTTCTCTTCTGCTTGTTTTCTTTTTTCTTTCTCAGCAGGTGACCCAGGTGATTGATATATGCATTTTTTTTTCTTTTTTTCTTCTTTTTTTTTCTTTTTCTGCTCATTCTGTTGGTTTTTGGTTTTTGCCCTTCTCCCCCGTCCCTCTTCTCAGCTGTTTCTCTTTCCCTCTTTCTTTCTCCCCTTCTTTCCCCCAGTCAAGTCTGTCCCGTATTCAGTAAGTGAAAATAAAATAAACAATAAAAGGTGAATCAAATGGACCATTATGGCAAGGCTGGGATGGTCAATTTGGTAAAGTAAATCCGTTGGGCATCTTTCTTTGCCTTTAGACAACAATTCTGATGGCAAAAGAGCCAAACGGGACAGGCAAAAAAGAAAAAAAACAAAACAAAAAAAAACACAGATTGCCCCGTGCATTGGACTGCACAACGTCTAGCGTTAGCACAGTTAGCTCCTTAACGCTTTAGGGCCGTGCAGCCCCGCACACGGAGCTATCCGCATTAACTCGCTAACATAGATTTGCCCGATTAATGCGGTTATGGCATTAACATAATTTTAACGAGATTAACGCTGACAGCACTAGCTACAGCCTTATTCTAATATGGATTCAATTCATTTTTCACCTGAAAACTCTATATACAATACCTTATAATTAGGGATGGGTACCGGTGTCCGGCACCGGTTCTGACATAAACGGTAGTAACCAGACCGAAAAGCAGCGCACATTTCGGTGCTTTATTTCGGTGCTTTTTTTTCCTGAGCTGTGATACACTTCTAGCCAATAATGTTACGTTTCCGAGGATAGTAGGCGGGTCCAGGTACGTGCGTTCTTTTAGAGCAGAGCTACAGATTAAAAATGCCCAAGGCGAAGCGGTCAAAAGTCTGGCTGTACTTCACAGCAAAATATGCAAACTCAGCAGCCTGCAACAAGTGCTTTAAGGTGATACTGTGATACTGTCAAAGGAGGTAACACCTCAAATCCGATGAAACACCTGGCGACGCATAGCGTTTTTTTTAAAAGCCCAGAAATGCGCCGTATGATAGCTTGCTGCGAGACCTCACACCGAGCGCATCTACTGTGCGTGGGTTGCCTGTTATCTGACCCGGAGTTAGCAATATCCCCCAAAAACCCCGAAGAGGAGAGTCCTGGCCCCTAGCCCTGCCAGTGTAGCAGAAATGATGAGGATGATGATGGCAGCAGCAGCCGTTCTTCTCTGCGTGAGTAGCTTAATGTTGTTCGTGTGTAATTTACGTTGAGTAGGCTAACCACGTTATTACATTAATGCATGTAAGGTGAACTAGCAAACCTTATCATAGCTACATGCGGCTGTCTTCTTGTTTGATGGCAGATACTCCCTTCACCCTGGCCAAAAAGGCTAAAATTACCAAAGAAAAAGTGGAAAACAGTTAAACATGAGAGGTTTTGGACAAAGTTTGTGTTTTTTCCATTGATTAAGCACTGCTTCCAGCCAAGAGTGATACCATATATGCCCCATAGCTGCAGAAAAGGCTAACATTGTTATCTTTTTACAAAAAACCAGCTGAACATGAGAGGTTTTTGGACCAATTTTGTGTTCTCCATTCTTTAAGCACCGGTTTGAGCACCGTTTGAGCACCGGCACCGTTTCAAAAGTACCGATTTGGCACCGGTATCGGATAAAACCTAAACGATACCCATCCCTACTCATAATGACAAATGACAAAACTTATTTAAAATTATTGCACATTTATTAAAAATAAAAAACAGTAATATAACATGTACATAAGTATTCATAACCTTGGACATGACACTCAAAAATGGAGCTCGGGTGCATTCTTTGTTCACATCTAGTAGCGGCTTCTACAACTTTATTGGAATCCACCTGTGGTAAATTCAACTGACTGGAAATGATTTGGCTCGGCAAGCCGGAGGAACGCGACGAGCCGGAGGAGCCCACACCGCCATCGGAGGGAGACCTCGGTGAGCCAGAGGGACTGCCACGTCCGTGAACAGCAGCCCAGCCGCCAAGCACAGTGGTAACACATTTGTTTTAGTTGGTCAAAGGGCTTGCACAAACCTCAGGACAGGCCTGCTCCTCTTTACATCAACGCTAAAACTGTTATGTATCTTATCTTCTGCTGTTCGATTTAAAGCTTCAACTTCCTCCACAGATTTTCTATAGGAGTGAGGACTGGTCATGGTCATGCAGTAAGATCCAGTCATGACTCAACTTTGGTAAATGGACTGATTCTTATATAGCGCTGTTCTACACTGTAAACCCCAACAGTCTACCTGACTTATAAAGTTTGTGGATATAACAATTGAAATTCCTCACAAAGTTGAAACAACTTAAAACTTTTCTGTTCCGTTAACGATTCAAACAGTTATAATTGTACATGGCTTAGAAGTTAAGAGTAAATACTGCTTTCTTAATTATGATTTTTGAGTAAATGTTTTTTTTCCGAGCTCCGCATGTGTACGTCAACTACGTCATGACGTTTTCTCTCTAACCTGAACAACGTTGACAGAAAACTCTGTTCAATATGGCTGCCCTTCTCGAGCGACTGGAGAGCACATTTGGAGAAACTTGTAAGTAAAACGGAAACTTCGTTATGTTTATTTTTTCCGTAAAAAAAGCAAGTATATTAATATGTTGCAGCCAATAACTTGTTTTCGAATGCGCTGTTGTTTTAAAAAGCACAGACCCAGGTGGTGAGTAGTTGTTCGCTGTTGTTCGCGCTCTTTTTCAAACCAATGATGTCGTTAGTTTTACAGTTTTAACTGATTAAAAAACAGTTTTAATAAGAATTGCACATAAAGAAAGTGTCTTAGTGATATTTTAACGACCCATTGCCAACGCAAGAAAGTTGGCGTTTTTAAAACAGCAGCCTCATTGTTCGGCAGGTTTTTGTTTTTCTTCTCATTAGCATCATTCAAAAGTGACTTAGCTAGCAGTGGCAACTTCTATCTAAAATAGGGTTGCCAACCGTCCCTTAAAAAACAGAATCGTCCTGTATTTAGAAACAAAATTACACGTCCCGTATTGAGCTAATAAGGGACGCACTTTGTCCCGTAATACAGTGAGAATCAAAAGTAGTCTATAACTTTTAATGGAATTAACACTTTGTTTGAAAACATAATTCCCAGCCCCTCTCCTGCTTTGTGACCAAAGAGCTGACAGCACACTTATGACAATTCGAGTATGACAATTCAGATTACCGCTTATCTCATTGGTCGAGGAAAGGTCGCTTACGGAGAAAATACTGGAAGACAACAGATGACCACAACAAGAAGCATGGCCAACAGGGAAACAAACGCTGACACTGTGGTGCAAGTCTCAGACGTCAGTACACCTAACGCTGGGCAAACATTGTGCGATTTTTTCAGTCGCGTTATTCAGGTCCTGCTCAAACTGCACGATTGACTCGCAGGGGTTAGAAGTTTGTAGGTCACGATGTACTCTCACACTATACGGCCCGATGCTCTGATGCGACCTGAGAGCTCACCCTGTGCGTCCATAAATTTAAGGTTATAGCAGAAAATCTGTCGCTCGCTCTCCCTCTCTGTCTTTCACTCACACAGACACCACCATCAACTTTGCTAAATTGCTAATGAAAAACACTGATCAGGCAGCTGTGATTGAGCAGCAATGCAAATCCAACTATTTTCACGGTTGTTGTGGTCGTGATAATTTTGTGAGGCCACATCGAAAAGGCTCGGATGAGCTTTCCAAAGTTCTACAAGTTGTGCCTCCATCACTTGTGGATAGTACACACACTGCACTGCTGTGCTATTCCGTCTTTTTTACCGACGTTTACGTGTTTGCGCGTGAGCAGTGTGAGCGGCTGCGGTGACACCCTCACGAGCGATTGATGATCGGGAGCTGGTCGGTAGCTCTTTACCCCACTTATACTACACGACGCAGGATGAAGGCCAAAATCGGTCCGATCACCAAAACGGTCCCACGACTCAAAAATCGTCTCAAAATGGGCCTAAAACCACACAGTGTAAGCCCAGCATTAGAGCAGGGAAGAATGGGAAAAGGAAAACACCTGGCTGGAAAAAGTTAATATGGGCATGTGCAGTGAATATCAGCGCTATGTGGCCAGAAGTGTGATAATATAACTTATTTTGTGTAATAAACACCTGGAAGGATAGATGATTACAACAAATAGATGACTAATACATAAAAGTAATACATAGATGAATAATGATGATGAGTAATGATGCGTAATCATGGGAACAAGCGGGTTTACAAACGGGAGCAGCTGAAATAATACCTCAATAATACCGACTACGGAATGGAACAGTTGTCAGCCACCCCCTCTACATGGATGACATCAATCTGTATGCCAACAGTGAGCAGGACAACGATTTACTGATCCACACCACCAGGATATACAGCAATGAAAATGTGATTCGGACTGAAAAAGTGTAGTTGGATAATAATGACCAGAGGGAAGGCAGTAGAACTGAGGGGATCGAACTACCAGAAGGCGAGACTGCAGACATAGAGGACAATTACAAGTACCTGGGGATCCGTGGCACCCAGACTCTGGAATAACCTCCCCATTCATATTCGCACTGCCGAGTCTATCCAGTCTTTTAAATTACGTCTTAAAACTAATTTTTTTACTTTGGCTTTTGATTCTGTCTAGTTGGCTGTATTAGCTTGTTGCGTTGTTACCTATTGTTTGTTGTCCTCTTTTATTGTTTGTTTTAACTGTTTCATGTTTTTATTGACTATGAAGCACACTGTTGTTTTAATATGTGCTATATAAATAAATTTTGATTTGATTTGATTTGATTTGATCCCACAGGCAAATGTGAATCATGAAGAGGCTGTAGTGACAGCTGCTACCACCAATTACCTGCAGAGGGTCAGGCAAGTCCTGAGGAGTCAGCTGAACGGTAAGAACAAGATCTGGGCTATCAACACCTACGCCCTGCCTGTGATCAGGCACCCTGCTGGGATATTAAGCTGGCCAAAGGAGGAGACAGAAGAGACTGACATCAAGACCGGAGGAGGGATTCACCCCAAGTCCAGCACCCTGAGGCTGTATGCTAAGTGGAAGGAAGGAGGCCGGAGACTGGTGAGTGTCAGTACCACAGTTTGAAATGAGACAACAAACATCCATGAAGACATCAGGAGAATGGCTCCATCCAACTGTGTGCTCAGTGAATATCACAGGCAGCAGAAACGCAAGAAAGAGGAGGAAGAGGAGAACCTATCATGGAAGGACAAGCCCCTGCAGACAGGCATACATGGAACGTCATAAACAGCCGGTATAGTATACAGAAACATCTGTGCTGAGTATGTTCAAACACCATAGCAAGTAAGACAGACATCTAGAGGGCCAAGAGGCCTAACAGTCTTAAATGAAACGATGTACAGCATCTGTTTTACATGTGGAGAAAGAAGACACTGGGTAAGAGAATGTCCAAAAAGAAAAAGAGATACCCAGTGCTAGATGGGACGACCTTGAGTGGGATCAAAGCAGATGAAAGAAGGTGCAAGAAAGAAGGTGTCTTCACAGCCACCAAACAAGCTCAAGCTCTAGCAGCAGTTCTGGCCTCCCCTGACTATGCTGAATCATTTGGTAAATGGACTGGTTCTTATATAGCGCTTTTCTACTCTTCTGAGCGCTTTACACAACTTGTGCATTCACCCATTCACACCCATTCACACAAGCACATTGTTCTAGGTGCTTTCTAAGTAACATTCCTACTCCGATGGATGCATCGGAGAGTAATTTGGGGTTAATATCTTGCCCAAGGATATTTGGCATGCAGACTAGGGGAAGCCAGGAATCGAACCAATCAGTAGATCGGAAGGTTGGTACCGCCTGAGCTACAGCCACCCATTTCAACTGATATTCCCAAAAGTTGATTCTGTTCATCTGAAAGTAGTGTTATCAGTGGAAGAAACGTTTCGTCACTCATCCAAGTGACAAAGATTTACTTACCTGGAGATTTTTTGGGAGATTTACTTACCTGGATGATTGAGAATGCATCAAGACATTTTAACTGATTCAGCATAAAACATTTCTTCCCCCCAACCTGGATCCATTTCAGTTTATATATATCAAATCGCTCGACTGATGATGCAATTTCAACTGCCTTTAACCCAGCCCTCACACATCTGGACACTAGAGACTCATATGTTAGAAAGCTGTTCATAGACTTCAGTTGAGCATTCAACACGATCATTCCCCAGCAGCTCATTCACAAACTGGATCTGCTAGAGATCAGCACCTTGCTGTGTAACTGGCTGCTGGATTTCCTGACAGGAAGACAGCAGACAGTACGGGTTGGCAGCAACACCGCCAGCATAAGAACACTGAATACAGGGGCTCCCCAAAGATGTGTGTTGAGCCCCCTTCTTTTCACTGTGCCGACCCACGACTGCACATCATCACAGAGCTCCAACCAATTCATCAAATTTGCAGATGACAAAACTGTGGTAGGTCACATCAGCAACAATGATGAGACCTACTACAGGAGTGAAGTTAACCATCTGGCTGAATGGTGCAGTAACAGCAACCTGTCCTGGGTATACACATCTCAGAAGATCTCTCCTGGTCACAAAACACAGCATCACTGGTTAGTAAAGCCCAACAGTGACTCACTTCATCCGCAAACTGAGGAGAGCAAGAGCGTCAACCCCCATTATGACTACCTTCTACATAGGCACTGTTGTGAGTGTTCTCACCAGCTGCATCACTGTGTGGTGTGGCTCCTGCACTGGGTCCTACCGGAAAAAGTTACAATGAGTAGTTAGGGCAGCGGCGAAGTACTTGTCTTCACTCCCTCCAGGACATCTAATCATCTAATGCCTTCTAATGATACTAGCCGTTTTACAACTACTCTTTCAAGATTTTTTAAAATAAAAGCAAGGGTGGAGATTTGTATATAATTAGCTAAGATTGAGTAAGCCACAGGTGGATGATAATTAAAATATAAAACTGTCTAAGCATTTCAAATGAATTAAAATTCTGTCTAAGTCTTCAGTTGATTGATAATGTGCTATAATCATATAGCACATCATTTGACACACATATAATATACAAATATAATAGAAAAACTCAACAACATTAAGGAAGATGTGCATCTGTATCAGTCATCTGCCTGCTTTCCAGGTTGTGCAGTAGCTTGTCTAAACACCTATAACTTCCACTTTCCCTCACTTTCAAACTCAACTCAATACAGGCTGGGCTGGGTTTAAAAAAATTCTAAATACAAATCTATTTTAATTTGATATAGATTCATTAAATCCTGAAATCAAATTTTAAAAATAAATGCATTTTGCCAGAATCCTCAGAATCTCAGCTAAATGCTCACAAAACCACCAAACAGCTAAAACAGCAACGATCAAAGAGTAAGTGACCGGATTCTGCAAAGGGATGTAAACACAAAGTGCATATCCTTCACCCGATAGCACATACACGGACATGTTGTCGGGTGCTGAAAGCAGACATCTCACAGATTCCGAAACTGAATGTTTCGTCACTCCAATCAAAATTCAAAAGAAGATGAAAACTACACTCTACATTTGAAAAACATCGTTATGAATTTTACTTTGCGTCTATCATGATAAAACCACACTTCCTGCACAGCTCTCTCTGTCAGTGTACTTCCAGACCAGTTTCCCATCAAAAATCTCTATTTTTGGCCTTATTCACTTGGTTATTAAGCACCAGTCTACCATTGTGTACAGTGTTGTTGGCCGGACAAGAAAGCCTAATTCAACGTTTCAACGTTTATGAATTATACCAAATTGCAAAGCGCTTTGCTGTTTCTTTAATACAACCTCTAACTTTGCTCTACTCCACTTCAGCAGCATCAGTCTTTGTACAGGTAACATTCATATGTAGATTTCTTCAGTTTTTGATGTACTGCAGCATTTTAAAGAGGGTTGTGATCTATAAAAGCCCAGGAAAATCTCCATGTTTTTCTGTGTTTTATCCTCAGTTACTTTGACACAAAGGGATATGCTGCGATGCTTGCACCTCTGATGAAGTATCACAAGTGTCAGCTTTGTTTTTATATCTAAATAGTTTACACTGAGTTTGTAATTGTAGAGAAATATTGAATTCAATATGGGCATGTCATTTTCCAGCAAGAACCTCAGTTGAACCTAGTGCTCATATTTTTTTTAGCCCAGTCATCTTCTTGCTTGTCTTCAAGCCAGTTGGCCTCCACTTTGTGTAAAGATCCCAACTATACCTAAATCTCCAAAAAGTTGATTCTGTTCATCTGGACGTAGCGTTTTGTGGGAGAAACGTTTCGTCACTCATCCAAGTGACTTCTTCAGTCTCAGCTGACTGCAGGTTTCCCCAATCTTATAAATAGTACATTTGCATAATGACTGAAACACTGAAGGAACAATGGGCTGGGAGGTCACTGCCATAATCTTAATTATGCAAATAATTCTCATGACCATTGATCAACAACCACTGACCATCATTGTTGATCAATGTTTCTCCCACAAAACGCTACGTCCAGATGAACAGAATCAACTTTTTGGACATTTACTTCCCTGGATGATTGAGAATGCATCAAGACATTTTAACTAGACCTAAAGTTAGTTCTATAAGAAGAGATCAATTAAAAATTACCAAATAATTTATTGAAGTACAGAGTTTGAGTCATGAATTATTTGGTGATTAGGCTGAAGCTACAAATCATAACAGAGTCAGACTATGGTAGTAAGTAGGGGATGAGTTCCCACAGTCTAAATACTGGAGACTTGCATGACGATGCATAATTAACCGGGATAAGGTAGAAATGGAGAGAAGGTGTGCCACACGAGTGAGAGTCAAGAATAGCAGAAGAGAACTGATATTCAAACCACACACAACAGAGACTGACTGGCTTGGAAATGGCAAGAAAGCAAATGAAGACATATATTATGCCCCCCTGTTGTTGCTTTATTGGGTTTCTTTGTGGCTGGGGCATTTCTCAGTTTTCCCACTAGTGGGCAGAATTACCCCGTGAGTTTGTGGCTTCTTCTTTAGTTATTTTGTGTGCACTACACTGCCCCCTTTGGTGATGTAAGCAGCAGGCAAAGTTCACGCAGGCAGTGTGAGAAAATGCCTGGAGGAGAAAATAAGCTGCACAGCTTTAAGTCCAGTTTACATTGTTGGGGAGTTTGTTGAGCCATAATCTGTAAGTAATCAATGTGGAGCTTTATTTTCTGTAAGATTTGTTACTTTCCTGTTACTTAAAAGGTTATTCGAACTTATAAGGAAAGATGTTTATGGTGAATGTAAAGCACAAGAAAAGCTATGTTGCTAACTTCTGTTTTTGGTTACAAAATAAGTCGATACTGATGCTTACATATTATTTTACTGTATGTTCACAGTCTTACAAATTAAAATTCAGTTAAAGACACAAAGACAAAGAGGAACAACCTCCTTCTAAACGTGAGTAAGACAAACGAGCTGATAGTGGACTGCACTAAGCAGGAGAGGAACTACCTGACCCCCGTCATCAACGAGTGCCCAGTGGAGAGAGTGGACAGCTTCAAATACCTCGGAGTTCACATCACGCAGGACCTGTCATGGTCCTGTCACATCAACACCGTGGTGAAAAAGGCCCGTCAGCGTCTCTACCACCTCAGACGCTTGAGAGACTTCCAACTGCCCTCCAAGGTGCTCAGGAACTTTTACTCGTGCACCATAGAGAGCATCCTGACGGGAAACATCTTAACCTGGTTCGGGAACAGCACCATGCAGGACAGACGAGCTCTACAGAGGGTTGTGCGGTCAGCTGAGCGCACCATCCGCGCCGAGCTCCCTGACCTGCACTCAATCTACAGCAGGCGGTGCTGGACCAAGGCCAGGAAGATCGTGAAGTACCTCAGCTATCCCAACAACAGACTGTTCTCTCTGTTGAGGTCAGGAAAGCGATTCCGCTCCCTGAAGACCAACACAGAGAGACTGAGGAGGAGCTTCTTCCCGCAGGCGATACGGTCTCTCAATCACACCACCACACAGTACTGACCCACACATATAGTTCTTACACACACACTGGACATTCTGGACATTGTTTTCACTTCATCACTTAAATCACTTTAAGCATATTTGCACTGCACAAGACATAATGTGGATTGCACAACACTGGTCACTATATTCTTCATTTCCAGTTAATACTTGTACAGCTGCTGTTATTGTGTATATATTTATTTATTTATATTTCTTCATACATTCTTATATAGTTCTATACTGTGTATTGTGTATTTTGTTGTACAGTCATTTTATTTTCAACTTTAATTTATATAATTTATCTTATTCTTTCCCAGTTAAATTTACCCTTCATTCTAATTTGTGTTGTACAGTTATTTCATTTTTAACCTTAATTTATATTTTATTCCTTCCTAGTTAAATTTACCCTTTTTAATTTTTCATATTTATTTCCTATCTTATTCATAGCCTTTTCCTTTTTTTTTTCTTTAGGTCACGAGCAGTTGTCTAAGCATTTCACTGCATATTGTACTGTGTATGACTGTGTACGTGACAAATAAAATTTGAATTTGAATTTGAAGCGATGTGTCCTGTCGTTCCTGGAACCATCTCCTCTTATGTTAAGCTCGCTGCATAGGGTGAATAGCCATACATTCACCCGAGGGCAGCAGAACATAAGTGCAAAAAAGTTATGTAAAGAATAGACTAGCAGTCCGAACACCTTAGAAATCAGGCAGAGGAGTGAATAGAGGTTGTCCTTATTAAACTTACACATAAGCATCATTACCTTAAAACACAGACATTAGCCTGAGAACATCCTTACAAAACACTATGTCTAAAAAAGGACATGCATATGAATAATTGCAAGAACGTTTTTCACAACATCGTGTAATTAAATTCTTCTAGTTAAAAAAGAAAGATAAAGATTCCACTAGCCCCCTAGAACATCCTGGGATAATGGATTTTTTGTGGTTGATGGAGCGCTTCATGTGGGACAGGTGGGATTTACTCCCCAGCTTGACTCACAAACAGACAGACACTGCACCCAACCACAGCACCTAGTGCAGAGATTTGATGCAACACTGGCACCAAAGGCAAATGAGATTAACGTAGGGGGAAAGGAATTGACTCTTTTCTTGACAGATTTATAGATCCTGCTGGATCGAATACCAGCAAAAAGGCTGTAAAAGCTATCATCTGTGGGTTGAATTACACACAACGTGGAACAACTGGCTTGAGTTGGGAAAATACAACCACCCTTTTTTGATTTACTTGCACCGCACCCATCACACACCCACCCACCACCATTATCATCCATAGGGGTATGTCGATGGGCATTGTTTTGTAATTTAGATCTATGTTTGTCTACTGGCTTACAATAGTAACAATATTAATAACCATTCATCACAAGGCTCATCAACCCATCACATTTCTCTTCTTGGCCAACACATGAAATCTAAATATGAGCATCTAAGACTGCTGGCAGCCCTTGTTCCCTGAGCAATAATGTGTGGAGGTCAAATATTGCTGCACAGTCAATTCAACAATAAAAGTGTCTTTGCTTCTCTTGGGGGTTCTGTACCATCTAATATATTTGTAGAGTGAAGAATGCACTGCATTTAAAATCCAGTCTGCATCCAGGTGTGGCAGGATTGAGAATTTCCAGTGCCACTTCTGTTTAAGCAATGAGTTCTACAGACATGAATATCCACAAACCAGCAAGTACAGATCATAAAAAATAAAGCTGTTTTATAGCAACAAATTTGTGTTACTTAGTTACTTAGGATATAAGGAGAAGATATATTCTGAATCTACTTCACACAGAGGAATTACACCTACTGGGCAGTACTAAACCCCAGGTAAAATGAATAACTTTGATTATTAATCCAAAGATTTATGTTTCGTGCAAACCTTTAAAGACTTGGACTAAGACTAAACTTAAAGTCATTTATGGAACACAGCAGGAACAGATTAGGCTTGATGAGACAATGGAAGCAAAACTGAACATAATGTAGACAAAATGGAGACAAACAAAATAAAACATGGACAAAAAGGGAAAGGAAAGACACGACACGAAGACTAGCATGGCAGTATACAGGGGACACACATACGCACAGATGAGACAGGGAAAGAATGGACACGAAAGGGAACAACTAATTAAGTCTAAATTATGTAGAAAAAACAATAAATCCAGAAATACTTAATGCAGTAGCTCCCAAAGTGGGGGTGCACCCCCTAGGGGGGATGCAGAGCCATTGCAGGGGGGGCACAGTATGAACAAAAAAGAATGGTGGACACTGCTAGCATAATGGACAGGTTTTTGATGGGGCTCCCACACAAATGCAAAGCAGAGGATGAAGCATTGTTAGATAGGCTTCCAAACCAAATTACACCCAAGCCAAATACCAGAAAATATGATGAAGCATATCTTGTCTTTGGCTTCACCTACACAATGGTGGTGCCAAGGTAGGTATCCCTGACAGAATTTGTTTCCCCTGCATCGGGAGCACGTGCTGGGCTCTCCAAATTATGGACAAACAGTATCCCACGTTCTTGATTTTTAGTTGAAACCCCTGACAAACAGTATCCCACTGTTGTTTATGTTTTTAAACCCATTTTGCACAGAGAGACATTTTTTGAAAAATGTATTGATAGCAGTGTTTAATATCCTTACACTTTAAAACAAAAAAACCCAACTATATGTAAAATAATTACACCATAAAGGTGGTTTGTTTTTCTGTTATTTAGAAGCGGTATTTTATTGCAGCTTGTAATTAATTGCAGTTTACTTTTATTTATTTAATTCTTTACTAAAGGTTTGAGATGTGAAATAAACTCCAATAGAGTTTTAAAACAAAATATGGGTGTGTGTGGTTAAAGGATGTGTTTGTACAGTAGGGGTTTCTTGTAATTATGTTTAAACATGGTGGGGCCAAGCAAAAAAAAAAGTTTGGGAACCACTGACTTAATGAATCCATACAAAGTCAAAACACTGGGTCAATAACCCAGCAACCACGCAACCTAAACATTTTTGCAGTTATAATCTTTTTTGACCCAAGTCAAAATTTTCCCTCCTCCACATTTTTCATTTTCTCTGCTGTTTTTGCTTTTGTAAGTTTCAGGTGGAGGCTGACCATTGCTTGATGACTGAATAGGGCAGGATATATATTGGGACCCATCAAGACTGGTGTGGCCCTGTCTACTTCCTGCTTCTAACCTGGCTGTGTGTTCAGTTTGTTGTAAATCTAATTAACACATGAGTTTATTATTTATGCCATTGATTTAAATAAACATTTTGCCTCATTTTATTCAAGCAAACTAAATGCTTAAATAAGTGCTAGTTTTTTTGAACATACTGTGGGGGAAAGGCAGAGCAGATAAGGAGCAGCAGCAGCAATAATCAACAAAACAATGATAGATTCCAGCAATTGTCAGTGACTATGACATTCATTATAATTCACAGAATTAAAAATTCATTGACAAAAATTAATAAGTAATGATTCATACGAATGCACCACCCATTAGAATTATCAAATATCAAATACACTGGAATGAATATACACTACTGGGCACCCCAATTTTTACAGTTATTTATTTATTTATTTTGCAATTCAAGTCATTTAAGTCAGATGAATCGCTTGAAATGGTGCAAAGGTTTAAAAAAAGGTAAGGTTACCCAAAACCGAAAATTAATGTAAATTTTAGAATTATACAAAAAGGCCTTTTTCTTTTTTTTAAGGGACCACAAAATGGGTTAAAATATTTAAAGCTGTTCTGCAGCACTGGAGGTTGATTAAGCCTTGAAAGCTGGTGCTATTACTACAGGTGTTCCAACTTTTCTGGATTACTTACAGTGTTCCTGTGTTGGAACACACTATGGTACCATACCCTCGTAAGCATCAGTTGAACAGTATTGTACTGCAGAAAGTAGTGTGTTGCTACAAAAATAGTGAGAAAAGGGGAATTAACAATGGAAGAGAGACTGACCATCATAACACTTAAAAATGTAGGTCTTTCCTACAGAGAAATTGCAAGGAAAGTCAAGATGTCAGTGAATACAGTTTCCTTCATCATCAAAAGGCCCTGAGAAGCTGGGGTAAACTGACAGGAAGAAGTCTGGCAGACCCAAAGCCACAACTGAATCAGTTGTGAATCAGCTCCAACTTGTTCAGCCACAACTGAACAAGTTATAGTAAGCAAGTCTCACTGTTAACTTTGAAGAGAAGACTTTGAGCTGCAATTTTGACAGAATGAGTTGCAGCAAGCAAGAATAAGTTCAAAGAGGCTTGTCTGGGCAATGAAACACTGCCACTGGACTACTGAAAACTGGAAGATTAATCAAAGTTTGAAGTTCATCATGCAGGATCTTTGTACGCCATCAAATAGGTGAAAGGATGGTTCTACAGTATGTGGCATCAACTGTCAAACATGGATGAGGAAGTGTGATGGTCTGGGGTTGTTTTCCTGGATTCAGGGTCGGTGACTTGTACAGAGTGAGAGGCATCCTGAACCAAAACGGCTACCACAGCTTTCTGCAGCACCATGCACTACCATGCACTACCCTCTGGTGTGCACCTATTCTTCGGTCAGGGGTTCATCCAAAAGCAAGACAATAACCCAAAACATAAGACCAAGTTATGCCAGAACTACCTTAAGAAAAAATGTGGGAAGAACTTAATGTAGAATATTTGATTTCTATTGTACAAAGAATGCCATGGGTGTGTTCAGCTGTTATATGTGCCAAAGGAGGCTACTTTGATGAGTCAAAAGTTTAGAATACATTTCGGTCTATTAATTGGGCTGTCATCAAGTCATCAAAGAGGGACAGAAAAGAAGTTCAGACACCAACTAGGGAGGATCAGAATCGCAACAGTATTGTCATGCCCATGCCAGTTAATTAGAAAAACTCAGGAGATTCTTCTCCAAGCACAACATCGCAGTGTACTTCAGACCCAGCCACACACTCAGACAAAAACTGTTTCATCTCAAAGTCAAAACTAAACACAAACCTTACAACGTAGTGTATGCAGTACAGTGTAGTGAGGAATGCTCAGACCTCTACATTGGAGAGACCAAACAGCCACTTCATAAACACATACCACAACATAAAAGAGCCACTTTGATGGGACAAGACTCCGCTGTCCATCTGCATCTAAAGGACAAAGGTCACTCTTACGAGGTGACCAATGTTTACATTTTGGACAGAGAGGACAGATGGTTTGAAAGAGGAGTGAAAGAAGCCACTCTATGTCCACTGTGAATGACCATCTTTGAACAGAGGCAGTGGCTTAGGACACCAACTATTTGCCATCGATAATCCAGTTCTGAGATCCGTTCCCAGACACCTTAACACCCACTCACATCCAGGGGCCATTTGACACGTGATAGAAATCACATGATAGAGTGGGACTAGGTTTCACAGTGGGTTCACCCAAAACCTTGGCTGATTGTGACCCACACCCGTTTTCACACCTTGGCTCGTATTATTAGGTGGAGGATCAATAGGGGGTCCATGTCCCCCTTGGTGGACACTCCCATAGGGTTTAAAATTACAGACTCTCCACATTTGCTCTTAGAACTGCAGCTTCTAGGGGAGTTAACCCCAATGTGATCTCTGGCTAGCTAACTTAATATGTAATTTTAAATAAAATCTATTATTTCCGACTCTCTGGTATCAATCTTAAAAGTTTTGTTGCAACTTTTGAGCGTGGTCATTACGGTGGCCCCTAGAGACAAAGCATGTACAAACACTTACAAATTCCAAAGCACTTACAAAATCCAAAACACTTACAAAATACAAAAGGGTACACTCCATGAGGTTTCTGGGCGTGCAGATCTCTTTTTTTTTTTTTTTTTTTTCTTTTTGCCTGTCCCGTTTGGGTCTTTTGCCATCAGAATTGTTGTCTAAAGGCAAAGAAAGATGCCCAGCGGATTTACTTTACCAAATTAACCATCCCAGCCTTGCCATAATGGTCCATTTGATTCACCTTTTATTGTTTATTTTATTTTCACGCAAGTGACCCCTCCCTGGGGCCAGCTCCCCCGCTGACCCCAGTAGGCACCCCCATACTCCGCGACCCGCCAGGGAAAGGGGGCCCAGGCCCATCCAGACCGGGGCCCAGTGCAGCAGCTCCGCCCGGCCCCACAGAGCCCGGGACAGTCCACCCAACCCCACCACAGAGAAAACTGCACCCACCCCACCATCCACTCATCTTCCAGACTACATAAGACAATAAACGCCCAGGCTGAGATCTTCCTCCACCTCTCCTGTATCTCCCCCTCCTGCAGAGAGAGTTCCTGAAGAGAGGAAAGCTCCTGCAAGATGTGACAATCTCCCCCACCAGTTGAAGAGCCCCCCAGGTGGCTCGACGCACCGGCGGCACCCTGCGCCAGGGTTGGGGCCCCATACACCCACCCGCCCACAACCCCGGCAACACACCAACCAGGACCCGAGCCCCCGAGGCCCGGTCAGGGCCCCAGCCCAGAGACGGAGCACCCCCAGAACCTCACGCCCATCCCGGACCCACCCAGGGGCAGCCAGGCTACCAGGTCAGTAACCCACGTCCGTCAGCACAGACCCTCCCCTAGCCCCGCTGCACGCAGCCGCGAGGAAACAGTCACCTGAGAGCCAACAGAGCCCCTAACCGGACATGACCGCTACCCCGGGTTGAGCCCCCCAAGGAAGATGCCTCCGGGGAACCCCCCGATGCCCTAAGCCTGTCCCTACCCCCACACCAATCACAACAGTGAAGGCGGGACCAAACTATGACCCCCCACCCCCACTAGGTGATGGAGCTGATCAAAGGAGCCCAGAGCAATTGATCTGATGTGGTGGCAGAGGCTGTATCAAGACTAATGTAATCTAATAGATAATTTCTATATTGGTTAGAATTAAGATTATTTTTATTTTTCCAGTTCATGAGGACTGTTTTCTTGGCTATGCATAGGGCAGTGAAAACCATATGGGCGATATTCTTTTCTGAAGTGACATTATCTAAGCTGCCCAACAAACACACTAAGGGGGAAGTTGGAATGTTACATTTCAGACACTTCGATAAGTCTTCACATATCTCGTGCCAAAACTTCTGAACTGGTGGACAGAACCAAAGAGCGTGGATATAATTGTCCGGTGAATTGGTTTGGCAGTGTGAGCAGTTGTTGGTAGACGTAAAGCCCATCTTAAACATCCGATGACCTGTATAGTGCACTCTATGTAATATTTTGTATTGAATTAATTGAAGACTGGGATTTCTAATTAGATGAAAGGTTTTTAAGCAAATCTGAGACCAGAAGTTTAGGTCTAAGTTAACTGATAAATCCGCTTCCCATTTTGCAATAGGAAGTGATATTGATTCATCTGTTTTAGAAAGCATTCTGTATATTTTGGATAGTAATTTGGGGGTTTTAAGAGTAAGAAATTGAACCACACTTGGTGGTGTTTGTAGTTCAACTTGACCCGGTTTAAATTTCTTTTTTACTATGGATTTAATTTGTTGATATTCTAAAAATCATTTCTTGTTGATCCCATATTGTGTAACTAGTCTGTCAAATGAGATAAATTCTGTTCCTTCTAGTATATGTTCTAAATATTTGA
The DNA here is from genome assembly GCF_057382095.1 of Aulonocara sp. 'chitande type north' Nkhata Bay. NCBI lineage: Eukaryota > Metazoa > Chordata > Actinopteri > Cichliformes > Cichlidae > Aulonocara > Aulonocara sp. 'chitande type north' Nkhata Bay. The sequence goes on from NC_141353.1 coordinate 6,468,279, forward strand.
TTCCTTTACCACTCCAATCTGAAAAGTTTATCATATTATTGTTTTGTAATATGTCAGGGTTGTTCCAGATAGGTGTACGTTTGCATGGGATTAATGAAGACGCCGTCAATTTTAGAAACTCCCACCATGCTGTCAGAGAAGAGCTGATGTTGATGCTTTTAAAGCATTCATGTCGTTGGATGTTTGAGCTGATAAATGGTAGGTCTGAGATCTCTAGATTATTTCAAAGTGCTTGTTCTACATCTAGCCAAGGTTCATCTAAGAGGGTATGTTTTAGCCATCCTGAGATAAACTGAAGCCTGTTGGCTAAGAAGTAGTGCTGAAAGTTAGGCAGTTCTAGTCCTCCTTTATCCTTGGTCTTTTGTAGTGTTTTTAAGCTTATACGTGGGGGTTTATTTTTCCAAAGGAATTTGGACATACATGAATCTAGCGATCTGAACCAATCTTGTGGCGGTTTAGTTGGGATCATTGAGAATAAATAATTTATTTTTGGTAAGACCATCATTTTTATAGCGGCAACCCTTCCCATGAGTGATATGGGTAGACATTTCCATCTAGCCAGATCATCTTCTACCTTCTTTAAAAGTGGGATATGGTTTAATTTAGTTAGATCTGCAAGCTTGGGAGAAACATTAATACCTAAATATTTTATATTTCCCGATTGCAGTGGTGTAGAAGAGGAATTATGGAGGGAGCAATTAATCGGTAGAACTGTAGATTTTGACCAGTTAATTGAGTAATCTGATATTCTTGCAAAAGAGTTTATCAATTCAATCACCCCAGAGATATTGGTTTGTGAATTTTGGAGAAAGAGTAACACATCATCCGCATAAAGGCTGATTTTATGTTCCACGTTCTTGCATTTTATGCCCTTAATTACTGAATTCTGTCTAATTGCTGCTGCTAGTGGTTCAATAAAAATTGCAAACAGTGAAGGGGAGAGTGGGCATCCCTGCCTGGTGCCCCTCAAGAGACAGAAGCTGGAGGATGTTTGGTCATTTGTTCTAACACAAGCTGTTGGGGAATTATATAATATTTTTAACCAGTTTATGAAAGAGGATCCAAAACCAAATTTGTGTAAAGTTGCAAATAGAAATTTCCAGTTAACTCTGTCAAATGCTTTTTCTGCGTCTAAAGAGAATATTGTAGTTTCTAGGTTTTTACTGTATGAGTAGTCTATCAAATTAAGTAATCTACGTGTATTTGTTGATGAGTGCCTACTTTTTATGAAACCAGTTTGGTCAGGATGAATTAAGAGGGGGGTTATTTTCTCCAGTCTCTTTGAGAGAGCTTTGCAGATTATTTTAAGGTCTACATTTATAAGGGATATTGGACGATAGCTTGAGGGATATACAGGGTCTTTGCCTGGTTTTAGCAGGAGATTAATGTTTGCAGAATTCATATTTGATGGAAGTCTGCCCTTTTCTTTAATTTCCAATAACGTTCTGTAGAAAACTGGTGCTAGAATCGACCAGAATTCTTTGTAGAATTCTGCAGGAAAGCCGTCTGGACCTGGAGCCTTATTATTGGGCATACTTATCAGGGCTTCCTGGAGTTCACCTGGTGTCAGTGGTGAATCCAGTGCCATTGCTTGAGTGTCTAATAATTTTGGAAGAGTTATGTTGTCCAAAAACTGATCAATTTCTTTTTTAGATGGGTTTATTTGTGGTGAATACAACGTTTTATAGAAATCCCTGAAAATGTTGTTTATTTGTATCGGATCATATATTGTGTTCCCAGATGAATCTTGAACAGCACATATAGTTGTTTTTTCTTTCTTTATTTTTAGCTGGTTTGCTAGAAATTGACCGGATTTATTACCATGTTCATAATTTTGTAAGCGTACTCTTTGTACTAAGAATTTTGTCTTATTATCAATTATCTCATTTAATTCTAGTTTTGTTTTGCGTATTTTGTTCAATGTTTCCTGATCTTGGTGGGACGCGTAGGCTTCTTCTAGTGATTTGATGTTTTTTTCTAATTCCTGAATATTTTTGTTTTCTTTTTTCTTTTTATGTGATGAGAAAGAAATTAATTTACCTCTCATCACAGCTTTCCCTGCTTCCCATAGAACAGAAGCTGATGTTTCGGGAGTGTCATTATAGTCCAAATATGAAGTCCACTCTTTTTTAAAATATTTAATAAAGTCTTCATCTTTAAGTAGTGATATATTAAATCTCCAGTTTTTTCTTGGCGTAGTATTATTCTTGTGCATTAGTGTTAAAGATACAGGACCATGATCGCTGACAGCTATAGGGTGAATCTCAGTGTCTGAAATGTCGTTCAGCAGTGAGCTGCTGACCAAAAAATAATCCAGACGAGAGTAAGAGTGATGGACATGTGAGAAAAAAGTATATTCCTTATCTGATGATCTCTCCTGGACTGCAAATACCATGGCGGTGGTAAAAAAAGGCCCAGCAGCGTCTCCATTTTTTGAGAGTGCTCAGGAGGAACAACCTGGAGGAGAGGCTGCTGGTGACATTCTATAGAGCCACCATAGAGAGCATCCTAACGTATGGCATAACAACATGGTATGCAGGGTGCTCAGTTGCAGACAGGAAAGTACTGCAGAGGGTCATCAACACAGCCCAGAAGATCACTGGCTGCTCTCTGCCCAGCCTGGAGGCCATTGCAAACTCTCGGTACCTCAGCAGAGCTGGCAATATCATTAGGGACTATTTTCACCCCAGTAATCAACTGTTTGAACTATTACCGTCAGGCCGACGATACAGGTCACATAAAACCAGGACAAACAGATTCAGGGATAGCTTCTTTCCCAGAGCTATCACCGTAGTAAATAAGCACAAAACAATTGAATCTGTTTAACTATACCATACTTGCCACTGTCACTATATTACTATCATTATATGAATGTTGCTATTCTGTATATATTGTACTTATTATTGTTTGAGTACTTCGGTTGTTTTATTGTACTTTTTATATTTTATATTTATATTTATTATTGCATTTTGCACCAAGGGAGTGGCACTCCAATTTCGTTGTACCTTGTACAATGACAATAGAGGCTATTCTATTCTAAAACACAAAACTAAAACACTACGCTAGGGGTAGTGTTGAGCTTGATTTGCAAAATAAACGGCAAGTTTGTTGCAAACACATGGGTGTATCCCAATTCAGGGTCTTCAGCCTTAAAGTACGCAGCCTTAACGGTCCACAAGGGCCGCGTACTCAAAGACCGCTAAGGCCGGAAGTGTGAGGCTTGTAGGCTTCTGAAATGGGACGGTCTAGTCTCCTTCACACTGCCCAGGTTGCCTAGCAACCATGATACTAACCGCTGGAAACATGTCATACAGCTTTGTTTGACAGAAATGAAGGAGAACATATTTTGTTCATTTGTTTGTTTGTTTCTACATGAGCTTTGTGTGATTTGATAAGTATCTGAGGCTGAGACCACAGGACTGTAAAACATGATTTTTGGGCTTCATTTCTGTACTGAACAGTCATTTTAAGATTAGCTAGTAAATAACAATTAGCTAATGTTGTTCATGAGACTAAAGTTATATCACTTTGGTAATGTAAATATAATATGGCCAATATTATAGTCATTATATTAATCATTATTAGTTATTACAGCAGTGAACATGAACTCTGTGTCAAATACTGAGCTTCAGTACAGATTCAAGTTGCAGTTATTTATATGTCTTATCACCTTAAATCTTCACTCAAAGACAAGTATCTTTGACAGTGTATATATAGGTGTATTATATATAAGAGACAAATGTTGTTCCTTCAGTATGTTGGCATTACTAAATTTGGCTCAATGCTTACATATACGTATAAAAAGAAAATTTACGAGCTGTGATAACTGTTTCTGATAAAATGAAGAGTAGACTGATATATTAAATATTTCTTTATTGGGTGAGAAAATCAGACCATGTAATAACTGCTTTACGTCATACAGAATAGATATCAGAGCCTTAGACAGGCTGACTTCTGATAAATGGGTCAAACTGTGCAGAAAGTATACAAACACATAACATCCTCATAGAATATGATGTAACACTATAGATCAACTTACCTCAAAATATATAAAGCATATAAACAATTACAGCAATATGATGCAACAAACACAGCAGATCTACTAATCCAAAATACTCAAAGTTTCATAGAACTGAAACAAACATGGACATTTATTTTTAGGTCCATTCTGCTGCTGATACATACTTTAGGTTTCTGAACATAAAACTTGTTTCTGCCTTTCATAGTATGTAACTTGAAGGCCCTGAGTACTTTCTCCCACACTGAAAACACTGGAATGATATAATTATTTGAACATTACCTAATAAGACTGATTCAGGACAGACAATTAGTTATGTTAAACATTTCTAGCAGTCCTTCACAAACAGGGAACAGTCTGTCTATTTTCTCCATCTGTCAGCTGTTGCTGGCTCTTCCTCCTCCTCTTCCTCACACCCTGCTGAGTTTGTCCTGGTGGATCATCAGGGGTGCAAAGCCTCACAGATGATGTGCAGCAGTGGGTTCCTCAGTCTGTCCTCTCTCTGACTCTTGCAGTTGTCACACATGGAAATCAAATGTGTGATAAGCTGCAGGATTCAAACACAAGTGTAACTTATAAATACATGTTCATACTTTTATTACACAATCAGAGAGAAAGAAAAAGAGAGAGAGTGCAGGACAGACAGACAGGTGACAGTCTCAGGTGTATACACTGCTACAAAACAGCACAAGAGAAGGAGGATTTAGTGTTTGTGTTATTACGAGTGCTAAACAAGAAGAGTTCCCAGATGGTACAGTGGACACATGTGTGACTCCTGTGATTAAAGCATCTTTCTTTCAGCTTAACGAGTGAACCGTTAGCTCGTTCAAACAAACGTTAAAGTCCGTTTGGCTTGACACCACTGAACAGAGGCAGCAGTATCACATAGCTAACATTAACAGTGCAGTGAATTGTGGTTGTGCCATGATATTCAGGACTGCAAACCGAACAGCATTCACTGACTTTCAGCTTGTTGTGTTTGTGGATATATGACTGACTTTAATTATCCATAAAATCATCACATTCTCTGTAAGATTAAGGCCGACTATTGAACAGCGTATATTTTGAATTAAAGGCTTTAAAACCAAGTTAGTACAAACATAGCTAATGTCACATAACTTTCCCGGCATGTGGTCAACAGTAATGTTTTAATGTTCTTTATTATTAAACATTTGCGCATAAATAAATGACATAATATTCAGTACTTACTTTTGAAAGTTTACTCTTCGGCTGCCCCGCTTCCATTTTTTTCGGCAAAATTGTCCACACCCACCGCCGTGCTATGAAGTCTGGGATATGTACTTCCTGGCTTGTGTAGTTCTAGGTAACAAACACTCAACACTGCCCCTAGCGTCGTGGAGCACTTCCGTTGTGTTTTGCAGTTTGCATGTGTTTTTGGGGTTTGCATGTGTTCTGGGGTTTGTACGTGCTTTGGAGTTTGCATGTGTTTTGGATTTTGTAAGTGCTTTGGATTTTGTAAATGTTTTGGAATTTGTAAGTGTTTTGGAGTTTGTAAGTGTTTTGGATTTTGTAAGTGTTTTGGAGTTTGCATGTGTTTTGGATTTTGTACGTGTTTTGGAGTTTGTAAGTGTTTTGGAGTTTGTAAGTGTTTTGGAGTTTGCATGTGTTTTGGATTTTGTAAGTGTTTTGGAGTTTGCATGTGTTTTGGATTTTGTACGTGTTTTGGAGTTTGTAAGTGTTTTGGATTTTGTAAGTGCTTTGGAATTTGTAAGTGTTTTGGAGTTTGCATGTGTTTTGGATTTTGTACGTGTTTTGGATTTTGTACGTGTTTTGGAGTTTGTAAGTGTTTTGGATTTTGTAAGTGTTTTGGAGTTTGCATGTGTTTTGGGTTTTGTAAGTGTTTTGGAGTTTGCATGTGTTTTGGATTTTGTACGTGTTTTGGAGTTTGTAAGTGTTTTGGATTTTGTAAGTGCTTTGGAGTTTGAATGTGTTTTGGAGTTTGTACGTGCTATTTGGAATTTGTAAGTGTTTTGGAGTTTGTACGTGCTATTTGGAATTTGTAAGTGTTTTGGAGTTTGTACGTGCTTCGTCTCTAGGGGCCACCGTAGGTCATAACATTCTTATTAATAAATTAATTAAAACATCATCATGTTTAACTATATTGAATTCAGTTTAGTTATATCTATATAGCGACGAATTTCAAAAGTCACCCCAAGGCTCTTAAAAAAACACATTTTCTGTAGTATTTAGTTAGGTAGGGAAGCCTGAAGATCACAAGTCCTGATAATAAGTCTTTGTTAAGTTTATTGCACTCAGGGAGTGCCATATATTTGTGCATGTGCTATATATTCATTCAGTATTACCAAATGCCTTCAGATTAATTAACTTGGCAAACAGGAGATGACTAGACAAACAGACATCTTAATTAATTGACAGATAACTGGGACAAGTAACTTGCAGAGATTGAGCTTTACAAAGTGAAGCAAAAGTGATAGATAATCACTTTTTAAACTCAGTCTTCATTTAAAATATTTGTTTAAAGGCAACTTCAAAGAGAACACATGCAGCTTACAAAATAGCTCTCCTTTTACTGTTGAAATAATGGATCCCTACATAGATCCCACTGGATGTTCTGATAAATAATGTGGGTTCCCAATGAGATTCCTAACCTTGGCTTTATTTAAGAGAATGAAAATGTTGATGTACCAAATTTTACTGATGCTTACAACATCCCTGGACTGAGCTGAGCATTTTCCCTTAAAAACAAAATGGCTTCAAGCTAAATACAAAGAACATTCAGGACCTCAAAACTCAGACCAGCAGCCACTATAAACACTATGACTTACCAAGAACATTGGAAATGAGTACATGTTTCTTTACATCAAATGAATACTACTGATTAAAATTTGAACGATTTAATGTTTTTTCTCAATGGACTACTTCCAAATCCACAACAAAATGATTTGTAACAGTATTAGTTACAGAACAAATGCTCTATTTTCTTTAAGAGTGCTGTGCATTAAAAGAAGCAAGACAGGTGAAGGCACTGGGCTTCCTATTTTTAGCTTTAGTGGAAAAAAATACAGTACACTTTTTGTTTGACAAGAAACCAGCTTGGGCTGTCAAAGCTCAATGACAACACTCACATAACATCTATCTTTTATTACTCGCAGACAAAGAGAAAAAGACAGTTTTTTTCCTCACTTTCAACATCTCAATATTGCTAAATACATATTGCTTTTCCAGTAACCTTGGCCCAATTTCTTTCTTTCTCCCTACTTTGATACCTTCTGGCATTTCCATTTGGGTGAGAGATCATGCTGTTGCTCAATTAAAAATATGAAGTTACATGCAATCTCTCTGCAATCGATCCAAAAACAAAGTAAATGGTAAATGGGCCTGCATTTGTATAGCGCTTTTCTAGTCCATAGGACCCCAAAGCGCTTTACACTACATTCAGTCATCCACCCATTCACACACACATTCATACACTGGCGATAGCAAGCTACACTGTAGCCACAGCTGCCCTGGGGCGCACTGACAGAGGCGAGGCTGCCGGACCCAGTGTTTTGAGTTTCTTGTGCCTCATTGTTTTTGTATTATAAATTTATGTTCCAAGTTTTCTTTGTTGCCCTAGTTTATTCAGAGCCTAGTGTCCTAGTTTGAGTTTCTTGTGTTTTTAATAGCGTTCCCTCATGTAGTTGCCCCCTGTGTCTCCCTTTGTGTAATTGTGTTTATATTGTGATGTGAGTTCTGGTGCCTTGTGTTCCGTGTTTTCCTCACCCCGTCATGTGCTGCTCCTTGTTCTCTCTCTGTCCCTCCAGGTTGCCTCTGTGTACATCCTGTGTTGCATTGAAGGTTTGTGTCTGGTGTCAGCATTTTCAGTTTCCGTGTCTTTCCTGTCCTGTCACGTGTAATTATCCTCAGCTGTGTTCCCCATTTGCTTCCACTTTCCTCGTTACCTTCTGTGTATTTATGTCAGAGTCCCCCTCTGTTCCATGTTGCGTCGTCCCTCATAGCTGTGTGTGATTCTCCCTGTGTCTCCTTGTGCACATTATAATTAGTTTTTCCCAGTTTAGTTTTGTATTGTTTATATGATCTGTTTCCCAGCAATAAAGCTGTGTTTTTGAGTTTAAGTTCCGTTCCCGTGAGTTTGCGTTTGGGTCCATTCCAGCCTGCCACACAGCCGAAACATGACAGATTGTTTTTGAAGTTGTTTTAAATATGACAGGCTGGTATCATAAATTACATATCTGTCATGATCATGGCCCATGTTGGCCCAGCATTCTTAGTTTTCATGTATTTTTGTATTTTGTTCTTTATTTAGGCCATGGTTCCTGGGTTGCTCTGTTAAGTTGTTTCTTATTTGATTTCCCCTTGTGACTTTTACCCCCTGTGTGCCCCTCTGTGTCTCTGTGAGCCCTCATCTCCCCTCCTTGTGTTTTATTCCATGTTTCCCCAGCCCGCTATGCTCTCCTGTCTCTCTCTCTCTCCTCCTGTCTGCACCTCTGTGTACTTCCTGTTTTACTTTGACAGTCTCCCGTCAGTGTTGTGTTACTCTTGCCGTGTCTTGTTATGATTATCTGTGTCAGCTGTGTTTCCCGTGTGCTCCCACTTCCCTCGTTAACCCTCTGTGTATTTATGTGTATGTCTCCCTCAGTTCGGTGTCGCGTCGTCAATGTCTCCTCCCCGAACCTGTGTGCTTTTCTGTGTTCCCTCGGTCCTCAGTTAGCATTCCCAGTTTAGTTCAGTTCTTTCTGAAGCCTGCAATAAAGCAGTGATTTTGAGTTCAGCTTTTTGTCTCCGTGAGTTTTGCGTTTGGGTCCTCATCTGCCTCCACACAGCCAGTTCATGACAATATCAATAAAGGACCTAATCATTTTGATGTTGTTGATAAATGTTGTCCATTTTTAACGGTGCCCTAGCCTTAACTCTAATCTTTGCATGAAAAGTACATACTGGATTTGCCTAAAGTACTGTTCTAATCATACGCAAACCCATTGTATCACATTCAAAATTAATAAGTGTCCTTAAAAAAGATATGCTTGGTGAAGATATATGCCAGATATATACTAGGAGACATCAGTGTTGGTATTTATTATGTAGGAAATTTTTGACCAAAAAGTGACTTTATATGAAAACATATACTGGCAGCCAAAGACAGAAGTACATCTTTTCTTTACCCTAGTCACAACACACAAAACACATTTTTGTAGCTCACAGTCTGCACTGGTGTGGGACGTCTTGGTTCCATACAGTGTTTTTGACAGTGACATGACAGCAGTCTTTTATGACTCCCTTATATTCCCCTACAGTGACAGCAAGGGAATGGAGAGAGCTGCCAAGAATCATGGAAAGGAATCCCTGTCAAGTGTTACCCTGAGGCTTTCCCTCCTTCATGTCAAGATAGATAACCACCAGAACCTCATGGAGAGCAGAGAGAGAGAAAGGAAGACAGAGACAGGGAGAGAGAGAGAGAGAGAGAGAGCGAACAGACCTGGACAAAAAAGGGCACACAACTGTGTTTCTAAGAAGCTGGGGTTATTTTTTTCTGGATGAGATAGCAAGCGTCACTTTTTCTTAGCAAAATAAAAAATTTTTTTTTTGCTTTTCCTAATTTCCAGTTTGCTTACATTTACATATTTGCATGTTCTGCCACAGTCAGCTTTTACATTTGATTTGACTGAAAAACTCTCCAATAATGGTAAGTAAAGTAAGTAAAAGTAAGTATTTTTTCATGGCACTATATTAATAATTTTTCATACTTGTCAGATTTACTTGTTTTATTTTGTCAAAAGTGTCATTTTAACTTTTACATTACATTTGAATTCAGTTCAATTTTATTTATACAAAACCAAATCACAACAACAGTCGCCTCAAGGCGCTTTATATTGTGTGATTGACCCTACAATAAGTAGTAGAAGTTAAAAAAAAATTATCCTGGAATGTCAGGTTGTGTGTTTGTGATTCATTGGTTAATGCAACCCAATACTACAGGTTGGTACACAGAGAGAGCCTGAACATACAGTTCTTTGTGTCCAATACCAAAATGTGATACCACCATAAATGTCTCTGTGTCATTGACATATAAGTTTTTAATCCATACCTTCTGATGTATTTTGCTAAATTTAGCTATCTAAAAATGGTAAACAAAGAGCCCCCCACAACACACACAAACACACACGAAAATAGATGAAACGGATTACATTGAACTGCACTCAAACAGTTACTAATATTTGCATAGCCATTAGACATAAGAAATATCAGTTTCCGTCATATTACACTCAGTGCCAGAGAGCTACCTAAATATCACAGGAAACAGAACCTATCCTTTTTGTCTCTCTCCTCATTGCCAAACAGCAAACGGGTCAATAACCCATCATTATAGGGCTTCACACTTCGCTGCCTTCAAATTGACTGCCTGAAGGATTAAGGAGAAAGGCAACAATGGCAAGATGAGACAACATTGCTCATCTTCTCTACCTACCTAAAAACCCAGGGTACTAATACTGGAGCTTAGCTGAACAAAGTGGAGGCAGCATGACATCTCCTACAATTTCCAATGGAAAGTAGAGCAGTGCATGAAGTAGGTCAAAAGTCACATACTAGAGTCACAACAATATTGATATTTAATTGTCTTAAATGAAATGGTCTCCGATAAAATGTTGGCTAATTCTCTGTACTTCTGTCTGGAATGGACGCCTCTACAATCTTTATCTTATCCTTTGCTCATTTGGCACTTGCTGGTTGACACTAACACATTTTTTGTTGTCTTTCATATATAAGCAGTCTCTATAGGGAATAGAGTGTAATCTTCATAATACATGTTACATGGAGCAAGAGGTCATTCAGCACTTTAGAAAATACACGTTTATGTAGATCAGTACTATCTTATTTACTGTCTTTGTTAATAGCAGAAACAATTCTCAGATTTAAGAGAATCTATTATCTGAGCAAACCCCAAATGACTGACTTCCTGTTTACCTCTGAATAGAAATAGAACATTTGTAATTAGCTTTATGAAACAGAAATTTTGCCTATGTTCTGCATATATATATATATATATATATATATATATATATATATATATATTGATGAAGAAATGATTTTATTAATGTGATTAGGGGTTGTCATGGTGATTCTGATAATTAAAAATTAAATTTCATTATGCTTTTAATTATGATAAGATTGCTGTGAAAGCTATCATGACATTTTCCTAGATATGATATTTTTGTGTGTATGTTTTAATTAAGGTGAAACTTGTCCCATTTGCAAATTCTATTTATTCAAAAACTAATATTTACACACCTGCTGTAACATCTGCTTGTGGTAGCTTTGGTACAGAATCATACATATCTCCCTATAGAGAATAATATCAACTTGTCCTTTTCTTGAATGTGACTCAAAAAAACTCATGTGTGTTCATAATTTGAGAAATCGTGTTTGTCACTTTCTGGAGCTCTAAGTATATCTCACCATTAAAACCAGAGATGCCAGTCAAACCCATGATTTTAATTTAAAGCTTAAGTCCTTTTTGCAAGGAGGAGCAAAACTCTATTTTTGGAGAAAACATGAAAAGACAAAAAATGAAAAGTAACATCAACCATGTTATGTATCAATGTAGTGTTGATACTTCAGCATATCCCAAGGGAAGTCAGCAGTGGAGTCTGTTTTTGATTCGTCATTTTATTATCTCTTTGGGTCCTAGACAAGGTGCTGGCTGGCTGGCTGGGCTGCCTGGCGTTATAACTGGGGCTAATGGAATTCGAATGTTGGGGCCTCATCTCTCTGTTGTGATGGCTGGGTGACAGGCCCTGATGGATTGCTGGAGCTGAAGGCTCGCCTGACAGTCACGCTCGGTTGATGGATTGTGAAATGAGACAGACATACAAAAGCTGTGGGCAGCCCAGACCAAGAGTGACCCCCCACTCCTCAGCATGCATCCTGCACCATCTTCCTCAGTTAACCAGTATACTGTCTATGACAGAGAAACCAAAACACTTCCTCCCTGATTTGTTGCCTGGGTAACATGGGTGGTTTAGCAGGATGCCATGGACTCAGTGGGCAGAGCCTTTTTGATAAGGGTCTGTGGGTATCTATCATGCTGACATTTCATGTGAATTCCCCTCTGAGGGGATCAAATTATCTACTCCACATCAGCACTCACATCAGGCAAATTTAAATGGTTAGGTATCACAGAACAAATTTGTACTAAGTCATAAATAAGTAGTTTTTATGGTACCATTACAACAAGTTTTAATATTAACAAAATAATCAACAAATTGCAAAGTAATTATCAACTGGCTTCTGAAAAACAAAATAAACTTAACATATTTTGTCACTGAGTATGGTATAGGCCTAGAAAAAATTATATATTATAGTTAATATGTAATTATACAGTAAAACCCCTAATTTCTGTACAATTAGGCTAAACCTCTGTACTTCAAGCAGTAGCATGCTGACAGTTAGGTAGCACCACATAGATAAGAACATGATTGGCTTTTTTTTAATTGACAACACAGCACTTCTATTATCATTGCTTATTAACAATTAATTAAATGCTACCAATAATTGATTTTCTTGCAGTCTTGATCCCCATTCAAATGATATTTATTTCTCATTTTTGGAGGGTAATGGTATTATTACCAGATCTACTAAGTGATATAAATAAGTATATAAATCATTTCCCTCACTGGTACCTGAAGTGACCTCCTATTTTTTCAAAGAGTGTCTAGTGCTCCTGCAATTTAAATTCTGCCTCCAGCTGCAGCTTCTTCTTTTTTTCCAGTTCATAGGAAGTGCTTCTTTTTAACGTATGATATTAAAAGAACGTTTTAGATAAAAGAAATTTCAAATAGGACAAGTTAAACATATTAGTATCAACTTACTTTAAGTCAGTTGAAATCTATTTTCATCCTGGGGCCCTCTATATTGTATGTAAAGTCAAAAACGATATCAGAGAGAACAAAAGCAATCTCATTACAGGAAGAGACTGGAACGGGGCTTAGAGAATGACATCCATCTGACCCAACTTGTTGGGTTGAGGGAGAAATAGATGCCAGTGGCAAGAAATTCAAGCACAAAGTATTTAAACTACGCTTACAGTTTGTTAATGTGCTATTGTAAATTCAGCTATAGGTATAGTTACAGGTGCTCTCAGAGGGCTCTGTGTTAGTTTGTGTTATATCCCTGTTTTAATTTTCCTGTGGTTGTATGGACAACCACTACTGAATAACTGTGATTGTAATAAGAAACCAGAGAATGTCATGATTCTCACAGAAGTTCTAAAATGAATATTTTAACCCCCACATCTAGTATCCAGTATCACGGCAAAGCTTTGGAGAGGCAAAGTGTGAAATGGACACATATACAGAAGTTGCAGTAAGAGCAGAGGGATGTTTTTATGTCAATCCAACACTACATTTAAACATCATGGGAGAATGTTTAAACAGACATTACTAACACAATTAGGTGTAAATACATGTTAGCCCTGAAATGTACTTCATACCTTCCTTGGCCATTAACGACTTCTCCGCTTTAAATATATTAACTCTCCCCGCTGGAAGATTTTACTGGAAGAGACTTCTGTGTCCACTTCACACTTTGGAGAGGCAAAGCGTGAAACGGACATGGTGGACCCCGCTTCGCTGTAATATTGCGTTGCATGTTTGGTCATTTATGCTATTCTAATGACTGTTCACAAGTTTTTCACATCTAGCATTAAAGTTTGGCCTATTCTCACCCTACAGACATAATATTCTTAGAGCATTGCTAATTTCTCTCATTTGCAAGCGCCTGAATGTGATAATGAACACATCCTCCAAGAAAAGCTGAGAAAAGAATAATAATTAAAACATTAATAGAATGAATAAGAGAACTCAAACAGCCTACCTTTGACACATTTGAATTTGTTTATTCTCATCATAGAACGTCAGGGAAGATGTTTCAAACTTCACCTTGATTTTTGTTTTCTCACACTCTGTTTTGACAGTTATGATTCAGTGTCTTCTATGGTCCCTTTAAAACATTAAATTCAGTTCTCCTCATGTTTGTTCTGGAACATTTAGCAGTCATTCTGCATGAAAAGATCTTAACGATGTGAAAATGTTTAAATGAACAAATAAGTAGGGTAGACCAGGGTTGGTTATCATACATGTTGGTTGTCAAACTTGTTCTACCACAGAGAGCACTGTGGTATTTGGTCACACATTTGAACTGACTTTTTCCAATTTGCAGTGGTCAGTATGTGGGAAATGCACAGACTATTCTTTCAGACTATTTTTTTCAAGTTGTTGTTTTTATTAAAAGATCCCAGAATATTAGTCTTTTTGTAAACAACCAAAAACACACTTACCAAAAAGCTTAAAGCAGTTGTTTGATTTGAATCGGTTTGGGTAACATGGTGTTCAAAAGGTCAGTTGGGGATAGTTGTCTCACTGGTTCTGAGTATGAGAAAGCTTTTTGCACTTGTGAAGGAAGGGCATGTGAAGGGAGCAATATTTTTTCTTTGTTTCTTTGCTGGTAGAATGGTCCGTGTTGAGCCATACACCAATTGCTAGTCGAAGAAAGTATGGCTTTATTGTGTTGTTAGGTGTCTTGAGTGTTCCTTAATAAATATGCAGCTTTCATCTGATATAACACAGCTGTAGATCATGTTCACTGTCAGCCTGTCCTGAACACCATTCAAGTTAGATGAATAAATGAAGACAGGAAATAACTCCCCCTCTGAGGTGATGAAAATTTCATGAAATGTATAAAAAGGGAATACAAGAAGAGACCTGGACAATATGGCAATTTGGATGACAGTTCAATTATTGTAGTTGATGAGACGGCAACCTCACTCTTCATCTGCATGCTGGTGAGACGATATTAACAGTAATCGACATACCTCACATGTCATGTCCCAGCAAAAATACTCAGTGAAAGACAAGTCCTCCACATGGCCTGAACCAGATTCAGTTCTGCTTTCACCTGATCAATGCTGTGTGCAAATAAAGAAGGACAAATGAGGCATTGATGTCTGATGAGAACGGGGTCTGTGATGGGAGGGTGAGAGAATGATATTTTTATAAGAGGATTTGTCAGATTGAGTTTCTTAGTGTGAGAACAGGAGAAGCCACAAAGACACATGCCCTCTATCTGGACACTTTAATGAGGATCATCTTCACTCAAGCCGTCTAGAGACAAGGATGAGAACATGTAATACCCCAGAGGGTTAGCTGGAGTTTAAAAGCTCCAGTGATGAGTCATGGTCAAGCTAGAGGGCACACACATGCAGACACACTCACCTATCACAGCACGCTGTAGACAAGAAAATAATCAGCCTTTGTTTTGTTTTTCTTTCACATAACCTTTTACCCAAACTGTAATGAATATTAATACAGGGCTTATAAAGTTTGGAAATATGAAAAATGTTTATGCGAACAAGAGTACCTATTCCTGCCCTAAATTTGTTTACATTAGATATATTTCTCATACTATTATGTTTGATTGATTTGATTTGATTGGTAATTTATTTCAACATGTGAACAATATACAGGTACATTTAGAAAAGAAAATAAGAAAAAAAAAATACTATACAAAATACATACAAAAAAACCTTCTGATTAATTTACATGTTGAAAGGGAGTGGGAAGAAGTAAACACTTATTTAATCCCACCCCTTTGCCATAAATTATCAGTTAATATCAGCTTCCTTTCTGATATAATTTGTAATAAAAATAGTGAACAGATTTCTGATATACTATATACTATAATATCCCATCATGAATTATTGTTATTTTTTATTTATTTATTTTTTAAATAGAGACATTAACTTAATTTCAATATTTTCCTTTTCTTTATAGTTCGAGAAGATCATATTTTTATAACTCTTTTTGAACAGTTTTATGTTTGGACATTGCTTTAATTCCATATTCAGACTGTTCCATAGTTTCACTCCATGAGCAGAAACACAAAAGCCTTTTCTTGTAGTACGTACCTTCCCTGTTTTGAAGTTACAAAACCCCCTTAAATTATAACTTCCTTCTTTCAAAAAAGAAGGAAATCATCATGTTAAATCATCATCAAGTTGTACTTAGATTGGGCAATGTAAGAAAAATAGAGTTACCGTAATCTGCAAAACATAGGTTCCACCGATTTTTTTCTTTCTGTCTTCCCGTTATAACCTCAAGTACATGTTACAGTTTCTCTGGGAGCCTACACTAGCTACATCTGCTAGAAGGAAAGTGCTAAGTTGCCAAGTTGATTTTGCGTATAGAGACATGGAACACAGTTAGACTTAAGTCTGATTTAACTGAAAACAATAATATGACCAACAATATTTCATTAAGTTACACTAAGACTGTACAATGATTTACTGTTAATTTTTTGTGCCTTTGAGGCATTGAGTGATATATATAACCAGTATTGGTCAAGTTACTTGAAAAAAGTAATCAGTAACTAATTACTGATTACTTCCCCCAAAAAGTAATCACGTTACTTTACTGATTACTTATTTTCAAAAGTAATTAATTGCTTAGTTACTTAGTTACTTAATTAATTTTTTAAAACACGATTTACAACCTGAAGAGGTGATAAAGCAATAGATCTTTCAGCCCAATTCTACTTTTTCTACATAATCCATCATACAAAATGTGATCAAATGGAAAAGTCTCTTTTTTTAACTTGTTTTATCAGTTTTAATCTTTTAACTTTATGCATCAAGCAAAAATTTTATTATATGCAACATTCTCTGACTTGAATAAATTAGTTTTCTACACATTTTCTAAACATTCCAGCACATAAAATAAAATACTTTTTGTGTTTACACTCACTCTTTCAAATAGATGCAAGTAAAACAAAGCAGAAAATAAATAAAGTCAAAGACTCAGCGGTCCTGTTGCTCTATTTTCACCTGTAAAGCAGGACTACGGTAGGCGGAGGTTTACCCTGGTGCAGGTGTGCTGCGGTCAGTTGAAGAATCCGCGAGTTTCTCTGTGAATTTCCCATTACGTTTTTGCGCACTTGGTGCTTGCTTGGAAGTTTAGGGTTTTTTTTCGCTGTAAAAAGAAGTTTTCTTCCCACGCACGATGGACACTAATGTTTTTGTCACTTTTTATGGAATCAAACTCAAAGTAAGGTCAGTACTTCCACGCTTTAAACACTGCACGCTCATACTCTCTCCCACAATCGATATGTGATCCCTTGTTGATCTGCACACAGCTGTTGTCACTAACGGCGCACTCGCTTACGTCACTGTTGTGAGACATTCTTGCAAAAAAATCACGATTTTAGTAACGCAGTAACGCAGCGTTCCTACGGGAAAGTAACGGTAATCTAATTAGCATTTTTGCAATAGTAATTCCTTACTTTACTCGTTACTTGAAAAAAGTAATCAAATTACAGTAACGCGTTACTGCCCATCTCTGTATATAACAGATCAGTACAGTGCTGTACATGTTGTAGTGCTGTGAAAAAAATAATTGCTCCCTTCAGTCTTAGATATATGACTGTCTCACGATGAAGGTTGCTCATGCAGGCATGAAGATCTAGATGGAATTTCATTGATGTAGAGGTAAATTCTGAACAGCGTAGGAATCCAAAGAAAGCATGCAGGAACACATTCGAGCATGTGTCCCAGGAAGTAGTCACTGTACTTGCATGAAGGGTATGATGGAAGGGGAATTGCTTTGGCCTTTGTTAATTATGTCTACTATAGCACGGTTGTGTGAGTGGATGAGGATAGATAGTTTTTACCTTTCATGGCCCCATAGTAAGGCTGCAAAGACCACTGGGTCAATTTCAAAAATAGCTGAAGAAGGCAGGAACCGCTCCTGCATATTTTGGCAAAACTCGGGATGCCATGCTGAAGAGAAGAAACAGTTTTATCCCCTTCAGGTGATGTGGAAGGGGATAAAACCAGGAAATTTCAAGAAGAGAGAGAATCCAATATAGGGCTTTGTGGAGTGGGTCAAACAGTTTGGGGCTGCTGTTGCAACCAAATGTTAGCCTGACCGTTAAATAATAGGAATCTTTTCACTTGACTCCAAACAAGTACCAGAAGTCAGGGTGAATTGGCAGGACTTGGAAAGAGAGAAATGGCATGGTCCACTGGGAATGAGGCCATTTATGCTCGGTATATAGCTATCATCAGGCATGGACAAATCTATGATAATGCTTTTTTTTCCCTCAGTGTTTTCTGGTTGTACTTTCTCCCACACTGAAAACACTGGAATGACAATATTATTTGAACATTACCTAATAAGACTGATTCAGGACAGACAGTTAGTTATTGTAAACTTTTCTAGCAGTCCTTCACAAACAGGGAACAGTCTGGCTATTCTATCCATCTGTCAGCTGCTGCTGGCTCTTCCTCCTCCTCTTCCTCACACACTGCTGAATTTGTCCTGGTGGATCATCAGGGGTGCAAAGCCTCACAGATGATGTGCAGCAGTGGGCCCCTCAGTCTGTCCTCACTCTGGACACTTGCAGTTGTCACACATGGAAATCAAATGTGTGATAAGCTGCAGGATTCAAACACAAGTGTAACTTATAAATACATGTTCATACTTTTATTCCACAATCAGAGAGAAAGAAACAGAGAGAGAGTGCAGGACAGACAGACAGGTGACAGTCTCAGGTGTATACACTGCTACAAACCAGCACAAGAGAAGGAGGATTTAGTGTTTGTGTTATTACGAGTGCTAAACAAGAAGAGTTCCCAGATGGTACAGTGGACACATGTGTGACTCCTGTGATTAAAGCATCTTTCTTTTAGCTTAACGAGTGAACCGTCGGCTCATTCAAACACACGTTAAAGTCCGTTTGGCTCGACACCACCAAACAGAGGCAGCAATATAACATAGCTAACATTAACAGTGCAGTGAATCCTGCTTGTGCCGTGATATTCAGATTCACTGACTTTCAGCTTGTTGTGTTTGTGGATATATGACTGACTTTAATTATCCATAAAATCATCACATTCTCTGTAAGATTAAGGTAGACTATATATATATATTGAAGTAGAGGCTTTAAAACCAAGTTAACGCTGAAAGTACAAACATTACTAATGTCACACAACTTTGCCGACATGTGGCCAACAGAAATGTTTTAATGTTCTTCATTATTAAACATTCGCACATACATAAACTACATAATATTCAGTACTTACTTTTGACAGTTCACTCTTTGGCCGCTCCCTTCTGCCGTATTTTGCGGCAAAATTATCCACACCCACCGCCGCGCTATGAATTGTGGGATATATGGGACCACGCTTGATATTTGGGGAAATCGACGGCGCATTTGGAGTATGCATTTGAAGTACACTTCGAGTTGGGACAGCCGTCGTTACGTGGTGGTGACGTAATCGCACTTGAAATGCGTACTTCAATCGTGCAGACCCTGAATTGGGACACAGCCTATCTCCGTCATGCCTGAAAGTGTGTGCCAGCCAACTAGCCCCTATTTTCACCTGAATCTTTAACAGCTCTCTGGAGCTGTGTGATGTGCCTTCCTGCTTCAAATGCTCGACCATCATCCCAGTCCCAAAAAGTCCACCAGCACTGGATTAAATGACAGCAGGCCTGTTGCTCTTACATCTGTTGTCATGAAATCTTTTCAAAGACAGGTTTTGAACCAACCGGAAGAACATTGCAGAGACTCTGCTGGACTCCCTGCAGTTTACTTACTAGCCAAACAGGTTGGCCTAGGATACAGTCGGTAAGGGACTGTACACATCACCTCAACCAACCTAGGACTATACGCCAGGATACTCTTTGTTGACCTCTGCTCAGCCTTCAATACCGTAATCTCAGACATCTTCCACTGGAAGCTAACCAAGCTTTATGCGCCTCCACCTGTCAGTGGATCACTAGCTTCCTGCTCAGATGACACCACCATTACTGGTCTCATCCAGAACGATGACAAGTCAGACAGGAGGTGGACCAGCTCGTTCATTGGTGCAGTCAGAACCACCTGAAGCTGCTCCCGGTCAAAAAAGTGGAGATGTTGGTGAACTTTCTCAGAAACCCCCACAATAACCTTCCTACACAAGAGTGTCTCTACTGGGGATCAATTCAGATTCCTAGTATCCCCCTTATCACATGATCTGAAGTGGTCCTCACATTTTGACTCTGTCTGGAAGATGGGCGTCGCATAGTAATAATATAATACTTCCTCCATCAACTCAGGAAGTTCAACCAGCCATAGGAGCTGCTGGTTATTTTCTACAATGCCATTATCCAGTCTGTCATGTGCACATATGTCTGCACATCACATCACTGTCTGGTTCTGCTCAGCCACAAAGAAGGACAGGGCAGGATTGCAACAGACAATCAGGTCTGCAGAGCCAATCATCAGCACTGATCTTCCCTCATCCAGGACCTGTACAGGTCCAGGGCTAAGAAGATCCTCAACATAAACTGGTCAAACTGCTGCTTTTAGACAAGCACTAAAGAGCGCTGTTTACTAAAGCCAGCTGCCAGATAGAAAGTTTCTTCCTTATTTCTGAACTATAAAATAACCTACTGTTATATCACTTAGGTCATATGCACATATGCACATTGCACCACTCAATTTGGTACTTGTTTTCATAGTTTCTTGAGACTTTCTCTAACTTGTTTTTCCTTTACTGCACAGGGCCATCAAACTCATCAAGTTTGAAAGACAAACTGTCCACAGGTGTGAAGGGGAATTTTTTATTGTATATATTTAACAAAACATTAGTGTGTTTGTTTTTTGCATGCAGAGAGCAAAGAAAACCAAAATGTGCTTGTGTGCACAAATCTGGCCAAATAAAGATCATTCAGATTTTTATCAAAACAGAAAAAGATCTGGTCTGAAAAACCTTCTCCATGCCAGTGGTAGGAACTAACCATAGTTTGACAGACCGGCCGGAGAACAACCCCATATTTTCCAGTAAAAATCTGCATTAATTCTTGTGGACTGACAGAGCATGGAACTTGCTCATCGTCCTGGCAGATGTTATGATTATCAGGAATGAAGTTTTGAGGAATAGTATCCTCAAAGAGCTAAAAAAGGGTGATCCTAAGTTACACCAAAGGCCTGTCAAATGGTAAGCCTCTGGGCACCTTTAAGAAACCGGGAAACAGGGATGATTCATCCCCATTGACAAAGTGACCAAAACAAAATGCCTTGATTGCCGCCACCATACCTAGCAGTGTACCACAAATTTCCCCGCCTCCAGTCGAACTACAGGAACTACTGGATGCCCTGATACAGAGTTATTTTAGTTTTCTCTCAGGGTGTCTCCTGGATGAAGCTCCAGTCAGGCAGTTTATTTTTCTCAATGGAGTTTCCTGATAGTCTTGTACCCATTGACTTACTGGTGACCATGGAGGATAAAATTTGCCTAAGTTAGGCCAACATATATCATGGAACACAATATTATCTGCACATGATCTACTCCCTTCAGTCACCACGCTGACAAATTCTTCGTTTACAGATTTATTCCAAGCTCACCAACAGGATCACTCAGTGTTGTCATTGTGAGAATATTTTTTTTTAAATCAATTATATTTAGAATGTCACAGTTTCCTCAACATAAAACAGTAATGCTCTTTTAGCTTGTCAAGGTCAAGGTCAGTTTTTTTTTTATATAGCACCTTTCCAACAGCTCATGCTGCACAAAGTGCTTTACAAACTAAAAGGCAACTTTGTGAAACTAAAAACATTCCATGCCGAACTATTTGTACACGATAGTATGACTAATATGTACTATCATGTACTGTAGATGATGAGGTATTACTTTACCTTATCTAGAGACAATATTTTTAAACCTCTATCCTTTGAAGAACTCCGCCTCTCTAAGATGTCCTTTTTATACCCAATCATGTTACTGCCCTGTTGTCACTTAGCCTAATTGGTTGCAAAATGTTCATCCAGCTATTTCTTTTGAGTACAACTTAGAGTTAATTGCTCCGTTGCTCTGCTAGGACACAGTGCTGCCAAAAAATTCAAAATGAGATAATATTTTCACAATATCATAAAATATATCAATATAAGCATTTGATATGTTTTTTTTTTATTTTCTATTGTGAATAAGAATACAGTCTAAAAAAGTTGTCAACTACAACAAGAAAAAGATTAAATTACCTATCAGTAATCAGAGATACTGCTTCATGCTAATCTGTTAGTGAGGACATTTTCTTTATGTTGTCTTTATGTTGTTGTTTATGTTTTCTGCTTATGCTTAACCAACAAGCTAATCTCCCATATGCTCAATATATTCCATTAATAGGTTTAGTAAGGGCTGCAGCATTTTACTCTTAATATGTATCTCACTATTTTTGTGAATAAGGTCAACAAAAAGGGTTATATGTTGCCAATGGTAGCTGCCTGAACATCTGTGATTGGGAGCTGCCACAGTTGGCAAGAGCCACTGCCAGCTGTGTGGACCTAAGAATCTGTTGGTCCCATTGGAGTGGCCAGTCACTGTGTTGCACAGCGGAGTTGCAAAGCTAGCTGACTGTCACCTCATCAAAATATCACTTTGCTGCCATGCAATCTGCTCACTGCCAACACCTGGGCTCCTCAGTGTTCAGGGAATAAAAGGAATGGAAACAACAACAGCAGCCAATAGCGGCTTTTAACAAGCCAACTGGACCTGAG
The DNA here is from genome assembly GCF_057382095.1 of Aulonocara sp. 'chitande type north' Nkhata Bay. NCBI lineage: Eukaryota > Metazoa > Chordata > Actinopteri > Cichliformes > Cichlidae > Aulonocara > Aulonocara sp. 'chitande type north' Nkhata Bay. Next base: position 6,490,867 of record NC_141353.1, read on the forward strand.
AAAAGTTTGGAATATTGCTCTGCATTGTCTAACAGCACGGCTAAAGTTCAACTGTTAAGTGACACAGAATAAAGCAGTGAGTTGTTGTAGGGGGTTATTAAGGCTGAAAGCAGAGACAGATGATGGACTGTGTACTTTCTGACAAGCACTCAGATGTAATTACATATTAGAAAAAAAAGCTATAATGTCCCAGATATCCTTTTCTTTTGTTTTTTTTAAAAATGGAAGTGTTCAAATGCATTTTGTATTTTTTGGAGAAAATACAAAACAAAATCCTAATTATGTGGGCTGCTTACATACATAGCCCTTTCAACAGACACAGCAAACTCATAATCATACAACTATCAATTTTCCATACATCACAATCTCACTAAGAGGAAAGTGTGAGAGCTCACATTAAGGTTCATTACACATAGTAAGCGATTGGCAAACGGAAGTCATTAATTTTCAACTTGTTAACAGACAAGGAGGCAGACAAGGAGGCGCTGCAGTCATTCCATAGTCATGCTCACTCTTTAAAAAGAAACAGTAGCACTAGAATACATTGTTTTGACTTTTCATTTGTATATGAAAAGTTGAATTTAGCTGTTTTCCTTCTATAAATCACATACTAGCTCCACCACTGAAAAATATGAGGAAATTCACAGAGAAGCATATGTAACACAAACACTAATAAGTCTTTTTGGGGGGGCCTCTTTATGGCTTTTTTTTTAACTTTTGACAGGGACAATGAAGACTTACAGGAAAGTGGTGGAAACCAAGACATGTGGCAAAGGACCGCGGTTCGAACGTTCTCAGCCGTGAGGCATATGGTCACCTGCTCATTCCAGTGAGCTAAACCAGCGCCCGAGTACAGTAATAAGTCTTAAACCTGTACTGATACTTCATGGTATAATCCATGATGTTATGATTTTATAATAGAGAGAGAGAGAAAATAAAAGTGACATCTTTCACTGAAAGTAATGAACAGAAAAGAAAAGAGGGAAACTGGAAATAAGGATAGCATCTCATAATGCTATCTTCAGGTTCAGGATGATTTTACGATACCTGTGGTTACTGACTGTTATTTCCAAGTGGAGCGCATCATCACTGCAAACTGCGCAATAGCTATGCTAGTCCACCGCTCATAGCAGTAATTTTTATTTATTCTTTTATTTTTTAACAGGGATCAGTTTTAATCTAACAAATATTTATTCTAAAACACTTGCACTCTGGGTGCAAGTTGTAATAGTCAGCAAAAGTAGCTGACTTTGCTGGTAAATGGACTGGTTCTTTCTTTTCTTCTACTCTTCTGAGCACTCAAAGGGCTTTACACAACTTGTGCATTCACCCAAGCACATTTTTCTAGGTGCTTTCTAAGTAACATTCACACACACGCACTACGATGGATGCATTGGAGAGCAATTTGGGGTTAGTATCTAAGGATATTTGGTATGCATACTAGGGGAAGCCAGGAATCGAACCACCAACCTTCCAATCAGTAGATGACCTGCTCTACCGCCTGAGCTACAGCCACCCCATTTGATGTATTTAGTTAACTCCACTGCACTGAACTGCAAAACCAAGTCATTTAAACGCATCAACCTTTGTCTTTATTAATGTGATTCTTAGGGATTTAAGTTAAGTTGTATCATTATGTTCTTCTGACAATGTGATCTTCCATATGTGAGGGGGTTTATAACAATATCACTTTATGGTTAAAAAGTGTGCTGGCTCATGAAGTGCGCTGGCAACAATATTTTTTTGGAGACTTCATGGTTTGTGCAAATCTAAACCGCTAAGTGCCCTCCCATGTATTTTCCTAGACATATAGTTAGGAATCATTCAGTCTCTTCAAAACCTACACAAGCATCTATACTTTAAAAAATGTCATTGTGTTTGCTACATCATGGCGAGACTGCATGTATGTCTTACATACACCCTTATCCATATTCTCCACATTTTCTTTTAAACAAGACAAGCCTTACAATTTATACCTATATGTACATTGTTAAGTCAGTTTTTCTTTTACAGCCGGCCTGTTACTGTAATTTTACGCATGCTGTACATGAATACATCTTCATCAGTCTGAACTGGTTTGTTTGCCTTGCACTGGTTCTAGTACAAGCATTAGTGGAAATCTGTATTTACTGGACATTGCACCACCTTATACAAGATTTATTTATTAGTTTACTTGTTTACATTTGAGTCTCCTACGCACCACAACCCATGACACTTCTTTCAGATCCGATGTTTTTATGAAGGGGGTTTGATTTGTCGCATGTGATCCTCTTTGCAGGGGGGCTTTTAAAAAGTGCTCACTAAATAATCATTATTATTCAGTAAGCATCACTAATGATGCAGCTAGCATCAATAAAGCTGATGTTAGCTGAGAGCAGAAAGGTGGTACTGGTACAGATCACAAAATGAAGAAGGAGACTGGGCAAAAATGGCAAACCTTTATACCAACAGTCCAACATGGTGGTGATGGTGTGACTGTCTGGGGCTTGGTTGCTGCTTTAGCAAAGAAGCATGGTGATACTCATGACATCTACTGCTGATTTCTTGTGTCTGAACAAATTCACAAGCATTTGATTTCCATTGCACTGCACTGGAACTTTATAATGCAGGAAGATTATTTTATACTGAATAAAAAGGGCTAAAACAAACAATATTATGTGAAAATAATCATCGCAGTACAGGGCACAAGAACAGAAGTCATTATATGTAGGACAAGTGTAAAAAGCCCTGAATAGTGATACTCATTATCATAAAAGCCTCTGAAACCTTTTGTAGCACCAAAGCAATGTCATGATTGCTGTGACTGAGAAAAAAATATGCTCTTTCAGTTTGATGAGACATCTAATCAAATGAACGATAAGTGGATGTGAACTCATATAGGAGAGGAAGAAACAGATGGGATTTAAAGTAAAATTATCTAGTACTGCATGCTATGATCCTAGATATGACTCTACTGGGTTGTGGGAAGGGAGTGGGTCAATGATTATATACTTCGAGTTTAGAAACTGGTTTGTTCTGTTGGAAAAGGATGCTAGTTAAAGTGATGGAAATGGCTCTGTGATCCTCCATTATTCGTCTTCCTTTCTTCATAATATGCCTTTTCCTTTGCTCCATTGATTGCGGCCACTGTATGTTGTCATTAAATCAATTCTTCACAGAAGAGAAATGGTTTGTGTATGAGCAGTCCTTGCCCTTACCATCGATGACTGAACTAGCATCAGCACTGAAATGAACAGGGATGAAACCAAAGATAACTGAAGTGTTATAGAGCAGGAAATTTATTTTCTGCTTGCTCGAGCCATTCTATTAGGCATGCATGTTTGTTTCTAAGTAGGACGGCAAGCCACGTGCACATGGGCTGCCAAGCGCAGTATTTCCTGACTGTCACTTATTCTCCCCCTTTTCAAGGATGAAAGTAATTTCAGAACTGTTGTATCCCATAGCATAAAATCCACTGATGTAGGGTTTTTTGTTTGTTTGTTTGTGAAACAACAAAGAGGAAGTTTGAAGTGTCTCAACAAAATGCTGCCAGGAGCAGAAAACGAATTTGGTGGGCTACACAGTTTCTATAAGGCTAATAATTTCCTCCTGTCTTTTCACAGAGGTCTAAATGGGGACTGCTCTGTGATCAAAATGCTTTTAACGGTTGACACAGATTACCTGAGGCTTCTGGTAATGGAGGAATACTTTTAGCTCTGCCAAGCCCCACTGTTGCCTGCAATCAGGTCTGTAATGTATTTGCTGTAAAATTCATTTTAAAAGTAGCATTAGCATTATTGACTTATGGTACCTTAAACCTTAATCAAAGACTAATATTTGATATCATTAAAACACCAGCACATACATTAGAGAGATTCTCTCTTAAAAAAAAAAAGGCAAAACTGGATCGCTGCTTCGACAGTTTTCTAACATCTTATCATGAAATCCCAGCAGAAACACTTCATTGTCTTCCTACGCAATCAACTTATTTGACACACACAAAACAGGCAAGAGTATATATCAGTCTGCACACCGCTGTGATACTCATGACATCCACGACTGATTTCCTGTGTCTTCCTACTTCCCTGAGTTCTTCTTCTCCCTGCACAGACAGACAGTGGCAAAGACCTATATGTGAAATATAGTAGAACACTTCTGCCATCAAGTGGGCAACTACATTCAAGTTCAGTTTTAAAAATGCATTCCCACAGATACCACAGCGTTTTTGATACACACGTATTATCATTTGGCAGCAGTGGTAAGGTATGTCTATAGCACCTTGATGAGGTGCGTCAAGGTACAGAGAAAGACTTTCACCATGAAACTTAAAGTTTCACTGACTGTGTCCAATTTACCCACTCTGCCACCCCCCTTTGCTTTTAATTAGTGCATCTAAAGTGGACCCTTATCAGTAATGGGCTATGCTCTTAATGAGACTGTTATTAAGCCTTTCCTTTCAAGGCTGATAGACTCACAGCCACCTATGGCATGTAGGCTGATAATGCTGAACCTCAGTTAACTCCACTTCCTTTAACCATAATGGTGAACAATGGGGGGTGTACAAATGCCTTGTGTGGGTGATTTCAGGTATGGAAAATGGCAAGCTGCAGTGGAAGAGCTTCTGCCTCCAGGCTGACATGGTAGGGAGGCCATTGGGTGTGTGAAAGTCAGAATGTAATATTTAGAGAGCCAACCTTCCTGCTGCTAGGATCTAATTAATGGCATATTTGTCTTGTTTTCTTTTATTTCTGTGAAATTTTATGATGTCTTGCAGCCCAGTATTGCAGCAAAACATGTAGTAGACCGTGTCCATTTCACGCTTTGTCTCACCAAAACGTGAAGTGGTACCAGCAGAGGGAGATGTTTTATTTCAAGCCACCACGAAAATAATTACAGGAAAGTGTTTAAAAACACATTATTCACACATTGACATATAAATGCATATTAGCTGCTAGCTTAATCATTTCTGGCAATTACAGACCCTGAAATGTACTCCATAACTTTCTTGCTAACTAGTGACTTCTTGGCTTTAAGTATATTATCTCCTCCCACGGGAGATAATTTCACATGTGGATTACACAGTATTTACACAGTGGACTGGTGTGTCTATTACATGCTTTGCCATGATATCAGGTTGTGTCTTGATATCAGTTATTAAGTTAGGGCCTTTAGCACTCACAATAGTATGACAGCAACAAATCATAATGAAGGATTTCGAACAGGATAGGCCATAAACACTGATGATGAAAAGAAGAAGTGATGCTTATTAGATGCTAAATAATTGGAAGGGGATCGGATTAAATAACCTTGTGCTTCTTGCTACTCCTGGACATGTTAGTGTAAGTTATTCCATCCATCCATTCTCTTCCACTTATCCTTCTCACAGTCAAAGGAAGGGCTGAAACCTATCCCAGGTATATTAGGGAAAGAAGCAGAGTAAGGGTACACACAGAGAGCACATGATAAGTTATTCACTATGATTATTCTTTTTCTTTTCTTTTCTTTCCTTTTAATTGTTTACGTTTTTCTTTCTTGCATCTTAACATGTTCAAAAAATGAACAAAATAAGACATTATCTGTCCATTCCTTTTACTGTAAGCACATACTTCTGTGTTAGTTCACATTGTCATCATTGCTATTCTACTGATATAATTTTATCCCCAAAAGTAAGAAGTATAAGAAATATCTTATCTACAGCAATAGAAATGCGTGTTTTTAGTTAAAGTGTGCTTAATTAAAAATATTACTGTCCAGTTTGCCAATGTTAGCTTTTCATATCACCGAATATCTGTGTGCATGCTGCTGCCTCAGCTCATGTTACTTAAAAATTAACCCACAGCTTTAAAACCCTTACACAACATATTCTCAGTGAAATTTACTGTTATTGGTTTGAAATAGAAAAGTGAATTATTGCATGAAACCTGATGCAGCTGTTAGGGGTGGGGGCATGCTTTCAATGCATATGAACTTTTAGAACATATGAACTGAATATTTGTTACCCCTGCATAGGGCTGCTCGATTATGGAAAAAATGATAATCACGATTATTTTCACTGAAATTGAGATTTTGATTATTTGATGATATTTATTTATCAATAACAATGTATTGAATAATGGCTTTAAAGATTGTCATAAAATAGTGTGCAAATACTGATAACAGTGCAAATGTTTGCAATATAAAAAATAAATGAAATGAGCAGTGGTCTTTGGCGAGGAAAAACGTTACCGCGTTTGTTATCTCCTTGTGTCTCTGGGAGCTGGTGGGATATTTAGTCGCATTGGACAGGGTAGCGTGCGTGAATGGAGGTCTGTGAGGAAGAAGCAGGTGTTGTCGAGAGTTTTTCTCTATGCTCCTTCATTGTTTGATTGTATGTCACTTTGTGAGCGGTCTTCAAATGATTGAATAAATTTGTAGTGTTGCTCTGTGGTGCAGCTACAACACCGTAGCAAAGTTTACACATTATGTCTACTTGATCCCCGTCTGACTCTGCGAACCCATAATGTTTCCACACCACTGAAGCTCTTTTACCTCTCTTTTCAACCAACGGCATTCTTTCTTCAGCAGCCATTATTTGTCATGGTCCTGGGCCATGTGGGCCCAGTATTCTTAGTTTTCATGTATTTTTGTATTTTGTTCTTTATTTAGGCCATGTTTTCTGAGTTGCCCTGTTGTGTTGTTCCCTAAGTGTTTTCCCTTCATGGCTTTTACCCCCTGTGTGCCCCTCTGTGTATCTGTGAGCCCTCGTCTCTCCTTATGTCTTTATTCCATGTTTCCCCTGCCCATTATGTCTAAGTTCTCCCCGTGCTCTCTCTCCCCCCTGTGTGCCCTCTATGTATTTATGAGCCCTCGTCTCCCTTTGTGGTTGTTTCATGTTTCCCCAGCCCGTTATGTCTGTGTTTCCCCGTGCTCTCTCTCCTCCTGTCTGAACCTCTGTGCCTGTACATGTCATGTTCAGTTCACCCCGCCCTGTCTCGTTATGATTATCAGTGTCACCTGTGTTCCCCGTGTGTGCCCACTTTCCTCGTTTACCCTCTGTGTATTTCTGTCTGAGTCTCCCTCTGTTCGGCGTCGCGTTCTCCCTCATCCTGTGTGTGATTCCCCCGTGTTTCCTGGTGAGCTTTACGTCAGTTTTTCCCAGTTTAGTTTTGTATCTCCTATTATCTTTTGTCAGCAATAAAGCTGCTTTTTGAGTTCATCCCCGTGTGTGTGAGTTTTGCATTTTGGGTCCTCCTCCTGCCTGCCACACAGCCGAGCCATGACATTATTCTCTTCTCCCCAAATAACTTCTGCTTAGCTTTCCGAGCTTCCCTCGGGTCCTCTTAATTTTTGTGAGGCGTGTTCGAAACGCAGAGAGGTGCGCTCGATTTGCCACATGGAGCAACGCGAGAGTAAAGCACGAGGGAGGTGCTAATAATCGGCTCAGTCATTTATAATGATCGTTGAAAGCCCAGGTCGTAATTTAGATGAAAATTCGATTAATTGAGCAGCCCTACCCCTGCATTTATTCTTATGTTTTTTGGCAGCTTTTGAAAATCTGTGGCAGCTGTTAATGTCAAATCTAGCCTTTTTTAGTAACATAAGCATCCAAACTGTTTTTACATTTAACCAATATTTCTGTTTAATTACACTTTAATAATAATAGTGCTCTTAGTAAATGGACTGATTCTTATATGTACTCAAAGCACGCTCTACCCAATCACACAAGCACTGTCTTCTAAGGTTCTTAGTGCTTCCTAACTACCATTCATACACATACTCCAATTTAGCAATTTAGGTTAGTATCTTGCCCAAGGATACTTGGCATGCAGACTGGAGGAGTCAGGGACGAACCACTAACCCTCCGATCAGTAGATGACCTGCTCTACCTCCTGAGCTACAGCCGCCACCAGTAGTAGTATTTGTTTTATTAAAAATTGTGTTTAGACACAAGTTTTGTTGTGAAAGTCCGAAGCTGTGAACTAGATTAGTGGCCTGTTCAGTGGTTAAAGTCTAGGTTGGCTTTGTAGTTGAAAATAAAGTAATTTAGCTTATCCTTCTAAACAAATAAATTAAATTTTTCTAAAATGAAATAATCTGCAATATTTTGCGGTAGCCTATGTTACATATAAACACTGCCACATGCTTTATCTGGTCATTGCGCTTATTAGAGTCTGTTTATATGGGACGTTAGCCTTTAACAAACACATTTAAATTAGGTGGTCTTTTTTTAAACACATATCTCTTCAGGCCTAAACTGACAGTGCCAGGACCACACATTCAGACACAGTAGTAGATGGTGTTTTTAATACCATATGTGCTAGTCTAATTTGGTTGTATAAGGTCTACATTGACCTTCTGTGTTGTAAGTTTTAATGGCTGCATAGCCATTAAGGATCAAATCAGCTTCTAATTTTGTGTTTTTTCTTTCTCTGCTTGCTTCTTACTGTCTTTGAGGCTCGAGACCAGCACTCCCCACATTACATCAAACTCTTAAAAGTCTAGAAAAGAAACTGTTGGACAGAAAGACATCAACTGAGTGGTAAGTATTTTGGTTTTCCAATATATTAGTAATCATCAGTGTCATTTATATTAATCACGCTAAACTTTAATCATACTTTAGATCAGGGGTTGGCAACCCTAGGCACGCGTGCCACAGTTAGCACGCGAAGGGTTAACTGATGGCACGACCATAGCTGGGCTAGCCATCGGGCATGCTCGGTGGCCCGATAATTTTCTTCTTTTTTTTTGTAACGGTATAAACAATAAAAGGTGGTGGATTGGCCAGATGCTGGCCGGTGTGTAAAAATAACTCAGTTGTTTGGTGTTGGCTATGGCGGAGCTTCCATAGAGGCCAGCAGGTGGCTCAGGGAGAGGGGAGGCAGGAGGAGCAGAGACCCGAGGCAGCCACCGGTCCGACTGTCAGGTGAACTGAACTTCAGGCAAGAAGTTATGACCTGCAGTCTATCTGGGTCAGATATAAACCCAGTTTAGGTGGAGTTTATTTTTGTTGTGCTAAATTTTTACAGTCAGTTACAATAATTTGTGCTGCGTACTAACTAGCATGACAGAGTTTCTATACAGCTGGGTGGGTGCTTTGATGTTACTGATAGTGAACTTTATTTTATTCATAAGGTTAGTTAGTAGAGTTGTCAACCGTCCCGTAAAAAGACCAAATCGTCCCGCATTCAGAGAAATTATTACGCGTTTCGTGTTGAGCTGAGAAGGGACGCAGTTTGTCCCGGACTTAAGCTAGGATGGAAAAAGACACAAATGTGGAGTTATTCTGTCATTACACTGCACAACTGCCTTTTCTTCTCCTCTCATTCTCTCCCCTCCCTCTCCTGTTGCTAGTTTAATAATGAAACTGATCAATGATCAGCTGATCGGCTTTTCTCTCTTGTTTGTTTATCACTGTGGAGCAGGGAAATTATTTTACTGCTATTGTTAAATAATCATCATTACCATTGCATTAATAATAGAATTTGCAGCATTGGTATTGTATTCAGAGGTTTAAACAGTGTGTCTTTTAGAAAGACTAAGTGCAGCAGGCTGACAGGAAGTTGCAGGAGAGTTTGCAGAAGTGAAAGCAGAGTCTAAGTATTCTGAGAAGCAGGCTAGACGAGGCTATTTGAATTACTAGGTGAATTACTTAGTAAATTGTCTTTTACTAAGCTTTTGGTAGAGGCTCTTGATTAAAACATTTATTTAGTAGATGACATATACATAGTCTCAGTTAGGATGAGCCTCTGTTCTGGTGAAAGGTCAGAAGTGCAACAGGTGAATTGAGAAAGAGCATTTAAGGACAAGACAGTAAGTGAGAGGTGACATAGAGGCTGAGTGAGGTCGTGACATACACACACACACACACACACATGAGTTAGATGTATTTATAGGAAAGAGGTTAGTCATGTCTGGTTGTAACTGCGAAAAGTGTCTTTGTAAAAGAGGAACAATTCACTTCAAGACAAGAACTGAAAGGTAGACAGGAAGTACCGGCCATGAAAATAGAAGACGATGTTCTTTCGAACTGTGTTAAAAGTCATTGTGGTTGATTTGACGTATGTGCATATATTCTGTCGGTGACGCACGAAGGGGCGTCAGTAAATCAAACCCTGATGCTATAAAAATCTGTGTATGCTTTGATTAAGTCGAAGATCAATTGCTGTCTGCGTACAGAGTTGTCTTCCCACGCGTGTATTCATTAAAATCATCGTTTGACTTCACCCGGCCGGATCAGTGTGGTTATTCTTCGATCACCTCTTGTACCCTTCCTCAATATTGAACCCTTAACATCACCCACTTTGCGCCACATGTCACGCTAAACAACAGCAGCATGTTTAAGCTTGATCAGCTGTTGTTAGAATTTATTTAATATTAATTTCTAGTATCAGCTGATGTTTGCTGGAGCCACAGCTGTAAAGCTGCTGGTCATGATATCGGTTTGTATATCTGGTGAGAGGGAAACATGAAGATGAAACCAGGAGATGTCCTTACTGAATCATCAGAGCTGAACAGGTGATGGAGAAACAGGTTTACCTTTTAGGTGACATGAATGAGTTGGAGGGAAGTTATGAACTGTTTCTGAGAGACAAATAACATCATTTCTATGTAGCTGACGGCTGGTAACTGTGCAGGGGTGGATCTAGCAAAGTTCTGCCAGGGGGGCCAGGTGGGGCATTAACAGGGAAAGGGGGGCACAAAGAAATACTTTCTTATTCTTATTTAAAATGTCTGGCTGTTATTAAATAATTATCTGAAGCTTACAACCAAAGTTTTTACCTGACATAAAATGTATAGAAATCATACATATACCAACAAGATTGTACATCACTGTCACAACAGTGTTTGTTTTCATTCAAAGGCTTTATGGCTTTAATACCTGGTGGGAAGGTCCTTGGTCAAAATGCCCGGGCTGTTTTTTTGTCCCAGTCCAGCCCTGGGCACGACATGCAGTGAATTAATCTGAGAAGGTGCATCAAAAAATAAATGGCCGCACCAGCGGTGCACATCGCAAATCAGCTTGCATACACACATTAGTTGTTCCTCTTCTTAATGACGGTATCTTAGCTAACGACCCCAACTACCAGATTCAACTTGTAATTGGCTAAAAATAACTTAGCCTACTGGTGAGAGGGACGTTGTTAGCTTTCCACATTCTGACACTTCAAAAGCTTCAGGAGCTTTCCGCTCAGCACAGCATCAGCACCACGGAAATACACGGACCAAAGATCACATTAACATGTGTGTCTCTGTATTAACAGACATGCCATATTGGCTTAGTTTATTTTTCTTATTATTGTTGTGAGGAGACCATAAATAGCATTTGTATTTTCCGTTGTACAGTTGATCTGCTGTTATGGAGTTCTTGTTATGGATAAAAAGTGTCTATTTTGTTTCAAAATAGCTGATAACTATTCGCTGGTAGCTGCCAACATCTGCAAACCAATATAATTCTATAAAGTAGGGCTGCTCGATTATGGCAAAAATGATAATCACGATTATTTTCACTGAAATTGAGATCACGATTATTTGACAATATTTATTTATTTTATTTTATTCTACTGTATATAGTATTTTATTTTATTCTATTCTGTACAGTTGTGTACTGTATTTATTCTTATTGTATTCTAATTTTTGCCTCATAACTTTTGCACTGTCCACTTCCTGCTGTGACAAAACAAATTTCCCACGTGTGGGACTAATAAAGGTTATCTTATCTTATCTTATCTTATCTTATCTTAACCCTTTAAGACATACCATAGAACCAAGTCCGCCAGAGCTTATATTATTTTTTTTACATGCTTTAGTGCCATTTGTGGGAGCATTTCAAGTTGCTATACATCAATACAACTGTTATAGCCCATATTTTAATAATATGTATGCATTAAGTCCATAGTAACTACATTAATTGCAAACAAGTGCAAAGAACTACAAAAAAATTGAAAATCATTTTTGTTTTTTTGTTTTTTTACATATATTTCTACTTGGAGAAATTTAAGAGGTTTATCCCTCAAAACTTTAAATACAAAAAAGTTGCAAAAAATAGTTTACAACAACAGGAAATTAATTTTGAGTGTCTTCATAGTTTTATTTTAGAGATACAGCAATTTTTATATACTGCAGGAAAAACAAAAAAACAATCCTATGATGCAAATTTGCAAAGAAAACAGCACGTGCATCAAACTATTTCCAGCTGTGCAATTCAAGTTCTAAGCATCCCAGCAACTATTCAGAAAAGTCAAACATGACTTATAAAAACACTAGTATAGGCTTTTAAGGCCTACAAGTAAAAAACTACATTTTCCGCGAAAATGACATCACTTCCGGTTTCGGGCAGGAAATGCGATAGTTCGCGTTGACGTCTTTTTCAAAGTGGGAAGTGTTAAGAACAGCTGATGGATCGGCAAAGCGTGTTTCTGGAATATTATGTTTTTGTTCCTGCAAGTGCTTTTTATGCAATTTTTGCAAAGCTATATGTGGAAGGAAACCGTGACCGAGGACAAGCTGATGGCACAAGATGTAAGTACAACTCCTCCGGTTTCATATGCAAAACAAATTATTGCGCTAGCTTACGCGGTTCAGGTTCTACAGGGATTTAAAAATAGTTACACAAAACGGAGTGTGCTGCTCTGACCGGCTTTAAAGGGTTAACAATAACAATGTATTGAATAATGACTTTAAAAAATAATATAAAATAGTGTGCAAATACTGAAAACAGTGCAAATGTTTGCAATATAAGAAATAAATGAAAAATGTAAACATCTATGTTTAGTGAACTTTGCAGTGTTGCTCTGTGGTGCAGCTACTACATCGTAGCAAAGTTTACACACTGTCTACTTGATCCACGTCTAACTCCGCCAACCCATAATGTTTCCACACCACTGAAGTTTTTTTTTTACCTCTTTTCAACCAACGGCAGTCACTCTCCTCTCCAAATAACTTCATCTTAGCTTGCCGAGCTTCCCTCGGGTCCTCTTAATTGTTGTGACGCATGTTCGAAATGGAGAGCGGTGCGCTTGATTTACCACACGGAGCAGCGCGAGAGTAAAGCATGAGGGAGGGGCTAATAATCAGCTCAGTCATTTTTAATGATCGTTGAAAGCCCAGATTGTAATCGTGATTAAAATTCGATTAATTGAGCAGCCCTACTATAAAGTGGTTATATATATTGTGTAACTGTTCATATAGAGTGTTATTAAATTTATTGCAAATGAATCATATGGCACACTGACTTCTGAGGAAATTTTAAATGGCACTCGCCATCAGAAAGGTTGCCTACCCCTGCTTTAGATCAACCTGTTTTTACTTATTGTTTCATTTGTGCTTTGGTTTGGGAAAATTGTTTCTTTACTGATCTTTTCTTGTTTTCTGTTATTAGACTTGAGATATGACTGCTCTATGCTGTTGCTGATGACTCCAGTTAATTCTACAAGACATGCTGTGTAAGTAAATACAAACAATGATAGTTTGGTCTGCATTTCTTGAAAGATCATATCCCACAAACTTAGTTTAGAGGGTCCACCTGTCTGCACAGTATATAGTGAAGTTTTTGAACAGTGAATTTTGTTTTGTGCCCAAATTATTCTGCAGATTATCAGAATGAAAAGTTATTGGCCATGTTTGCATAGTCCATTTTATAAATATGCTTTCATGACATTAATGTGTGTCGGGTGGTGGTCAGGGCTATCCAGACTGACAAACGGGACATTTAATGTGACCTCTCCAGGGTGGGAGGGAGCCTGTGATTGTCTAAATTAGGGTCTGGTCTATAGCAAATGCAGAAAAAATGTTTCATGAAAGCAAAAAATATATATATAATTGTTTCCTTGCAGGTCACCAGGAGAGATGGGTCCTCCGTCACAGATGGTTGGTCAGTCACCTGCAGGTCATTGTATCTCCAACCTACATCCACTGCCAATGTACTTAAGGAACTTTCTTCTGCACTTACATTTGGATCACCTAAATCCATGACAGTCATTCACGCAGTAGTGCCACGATTGGAAACAAGCCATCCTTAAATTATTACAACACACCAAGCTTCTGTGTTTGAATGCAAAAGAAATGTCATTTTATTTTGATTATATACGTAATGTAACTTGCAATGCAATGTTAAAGGAAGCCAAAACTTAGTTTCAGAATAATTAAATCTGAGACTTAGTTTCATTGTAACATTATAACAGTGATGGTAATATAATTGTTTGTTGTTAAGCAGAACAGTGTCCAGTATGTTGGCTGATATACTTTTTTGCATTTTAAAATAAAAGTTGGTCTGATTTAATTTTACAAGAAGTGCTGTTAATTATTCTTTTCGAATTATACTTGCATACAGTGTTATATGAATATAGGTGTTGTATTAGAAATGTCAAGGATGACAAAACATAATGTGATTTTTTTAAAAAGTAAGTTACCACAAATAGTTTTTTAATTTACTCAAACTTGAAATGTTTGTCTGTGGGTAAAAAATTTATATTGTGCCCCGAGAATCATCAGATTATTCTTAGTACTGTGTATTTGAAATGAATAAGTTGTTCTTACTTAGTTATCTTAAGTAAACTTTACTTAGTTCTTTTGAGGCAGCGTACACAACCAGTGCTTACAGTAACATAAAAGAAAAGAGTAATTAATAGTGATGCATATCTACGAGTAAATAAAGAAACTCATTACCTGGAAGCTCATTTGTCGGCTATGCATCCATGTTGCAAATTTCCCCTTCAACCATAAACCAAAGATGCACTGAGATCAGGCGACTGAGATTATTTGAGCTATGTGACATTATTCTGCTGGAAACACTCATTAAAAGATGGTTACACTATGGTCATAAAGGGATGGACTATACTTAATTGGTACAAAAGAGCCCAAACAGTGCCAATACAAATGTCATTATACCACCACCAGCAGCCTGACGCTTTAGCACAAGATATAATGGATCCATCCTTTAATGTTTTTACAGTGAATTCTGACCCTGTCATTTGAATATTACAGGCAATGTTCATCCAGCCTTCTGTTGTCCAGGATTGGTTATTTCATCTCATAACAGTTTTAATATTTATTACAGTTCTGATTATAGACTTGAGTCTAATGCAGTCACATGCACTGCTATTTTCAGGAATTGCAACCAGTTGTTATCAAGTCCTTATATTATATGCATATCTATCCTAGCTGTTCAGTGATCATTAAAATTACTTGGAAGTGTGGCACAGTCATCATTGCCACGCAATAAATCAACAAATCAGCTTTCTATCAGTTCAGATAATGTTGCATGTAAACATATCATTCTCAGTCAATTTACAGCCTTCATGAAATGATATGCTATTGTTCAGTCGTATAAATATTCAAACCAACCTGACACCAAACTAACACCCATTTTTTCTACTACATTCCCTGACAGTTTTGTTGGTATTGATGTGATGAACATATATAACATTGCCTTTTCCTGGCAGAGACAGAAGATGGGGCTGGTGTTCTATATAAAATCTCAGGTTTGTCAGGCATGATTCTATTAGCCTGCGAATACACCGCAAAAACTTTTGCAAAGTTTCTGGTAACTGCCAATAACATCCAGTCAAAGTCAGATCCTGACAGCCAATAACTGTCTACATCCTGCAACTATGGTAAAATTCAGGTTTGATTTTTATGTATTTTTTTTTATTAATGAAGTTCAGCTCTCCCTGCTGTATGTTAAGCAGCCTAAGAAAAACAACATTTATTCAGTACTGTCAAAAAGCTGCAGGGGACTGAAGAGTGCTGTCTAATAAACAGCAAGCATTCCTTCTGTATGTAGACTGTATGAATAAAAGAACAGGTTTGTGCACTCTTGTTCTCACTCTCAGCTTCTTCTTGTCAGAGGTGGCAAGACGAACAGCATGTATTAACATAAAATCCAACTTACAAAATGTTCTAAGTATAATACAATTTTCATTGTCCCCAGAATGATTACACAAATCATTCATAGCACTATTTCTTGCTTTACCTTTGTTCCAAAGGAACGATGGTAAAGCAATGCCTTTACATTTACATGAAATTTAAATGCACTGCTTTGCCCCCTCTAAGATCAAGCCTTCTTTCCTGTATCATTGATGCAGAAAAATATTATGTTTGGTATTGTATGAGATGGCATAAAAATACAGTATCTTATGGTATAAGCAAGTAAGCAATTTAGTGATAAACAATAGATAAAGTTTTTTGTTTGGGTGAGTTTTCATATCCTACCTACAAATCTTTCAAACACGATTAGCATCAACATACTATTTGATTGATAAACATAGTTTCAAATGTTGAATATTTAAATAATTTACAGGCTTCCAAAATGAACTCATGCCATGCACAGGATGCAAAGACAACTGCTGTGTAATTTTGAAACTGAAAACGAATTATCTCATTCAAAGCCACAGCAAATAGTGGCATTTTATCTGGTACCAACTTGCATCAAAAGATGGCGTCACCTAGAAGTGAAATGTCATCAGTGGTGAAATATTGTAATTAGTACATTTAAAGAGAATGCCAATAAATGTTAAATATTTATCACATTCCAGTGTCAATGTAGCTCACAGCTTTAACAGTGTAAATGTGTCTATTAAACAAACCTCCAACTTGACATTGAATCTGGAAAAAGTAATTCAAGGAGCCACTGCATAACCAACTTTAGTATCTTTATTTTAGCCACAAGGCTGTATCCTAGCCTTCTTCCTTTTTAATAGTTCAGGTTCGTTTGAATGGATATAAATACTTTTGCTGCACCATTGACCTTAGTAAAAAACCAGTGATGGAAAAGGCTTTTAAAAGAAAAAAAGTGTTTCCATTGATGCCCCTGGCATGTTATTCCCTGCATGCCAACTAGCCAAACCTATCTTTCAGCCATCAATCTTTATGCATCACACTGTAACATCATGACTGAAAGAGCACTCTGACCACAATGCCATTTCTACTAATGAATTCTGTGCTAGTTCTGACAATTGTAAATATCTGCAGCAGAAACTGTCTTTCCTCTGTTGAATTTGTGCAGAAAACGTGCAAATCTCCCTTGTTTCACCATCACTTAACACGTGAAGAAGGAGAATGTTTCATTGTGGGTATAAAGATGTTATAGATTGCAACAAAATCCTGCAGGATAACAATAAATTTATTCAGGCTCAAACAAAATCATGATGGCAAAGTTTAGCCCCTTTCTTTAACAAGTCAAACTGATTATTCTCATTGGGGCATATGCTACCAAACATTGCACGCTGTACAACTTCTGCTTTTTTTTTACTGTCATCACCATGCACTGCTTTGGAAAAGTGTGAAGGGATGTAAACCTTTTCTGAAGAAGTAACGCAGGGTTGCCAATACTAATTCATCTTGATTTTCATGCTTTTAGCCTTTGCCTGATACTCTGCACTGTAAAATGTAATATTGCGTTTAATTAAAAATATTAAATAGGCTGAACTCAATTTTTACTTAGAAAAACTAAATAAGCTGGAAGTTTTGCTTCTCAGTGCGGAAGGATGAAAGATGTGTTTTGAAAATGCCACGTGACTACCGTCCTCCGCCCTCTGGATCAGTCCGCATGTTCATGGTGCCAGCATTTGTTATGGAATATGTTGAGCAAACCTGGAGAAGCGTCAGCTCAAGAGATTATTGTCATTGCTGTGGATCTTTACCTGATACACTGCACTGTTAGCCTTTGCAGTAATTTCCATAGCTTAGTACTGCAAAATCAACAGTAAAAAAACTCTAAAGGATGCTAGCAGTTTAGTACTGTAATTTTCATGTAATTGTGGGAAAATTCCATGAGATTACATTATTTTTACGGTAACTCACCGTACTCATGGAAACAGCTGTAAAATACAGCAAATGTATTAATTGGTGATGTTACTGAGATTATACTATTACACCATCCGGATTTCTGTTGTTTTCCACTGTAGATCTAAGAGTAATTACTTAAATCCTCATTCAGAGTGTATTACTATAAAATGCGATTCACTGTGAAAGTAGTATAACATATAAACTACAATATACAGCATCATTTTTAACTTAAGGAGTAAGTTGCAGCCACACTAAAATTTAATTCCTTGAACTCAATGGAACCTCATATATTAATAAATGTATTTGTTTATTCAAACAATGTGAAACATTATTAATACTGTAAGGTTAGTATTCTGATAGAGTCGAGTATATTTAATTATACTCTTGTAGACATTATGACATTATGCTAGTACATTTTTGGTGAACAAAAAGTACATCTAAAAGTTAATTTCAAGAATACTGTTATGTACTAAAACGGGGGCCAATATAGTCCCAAGAAGCATTATTAGTATACGTACTAGGTAAGGTATACTTGGGAAATATAATTGAAGTATACTTATAAGTATACTTATTTTTTGTATGGCCAGCAACAAAAACTAGTGGCTACATTTAGAGTAATGTTTAAAAATGACTTAATTTAGCAGGGTGTTCCTTTTTTCTCTTCTTATTCTTTCTTATACTGGACCTTCATTTGGTTTGTATAAGGTGGTACTTTTTAAGACACCTCTGCCTAACTACAGTGAACTAACCTAATAATATGCTCTGGTCGTCATTTTACTCAAGTTAAGGTGTCACATCCATGAAACCTACACAACTAACCAGCATCAGTCCTACAACTTCACTCTCAAAATGAATAAATTCTGGGACAAGCAGAAACTGTATTTTTAGCGGTGCATTTTGTGGCAGGCCAGACTGCTATTAAAGGCACTCTCCTAAGCAAATAATTCCTTTGTAGCACGACTTCGTCTTTGTTCAGAAGAGATGTCCTGGATATACGTGATATTGTAACACGGGTGTTTATGTTTGTTCATGTTTAGCGCGTTGGGTTGTGTTTTTAAAGCGATTGTTACGTTTTTAAAGCTTTGTAATGCGACAGGTGCGATAGCCGACACCACACCTTCACCTGACGTACAACGTGACGTATGACGCACACGTCGGGTATTCACTTTCAAAACAACAATGGGGATAGAAAATATTGCTCGAGGTGGTTAATGCTCCTTTCGCTGGTTGCCAACCACCATTAAATAACAACAAGAAGAAACTATTGATCTGCTTCTCAAGTTTTGCACGTTTAAACCGCAACTCAGACTCAAACAAAGCTGCAAATCAGGAGAACAACATGACCATTAACTATTGATGAATAGACCGTTAACATGTGCAACTTAGAAGTAGTCAGAGGTAACTGGATGTTCAATCGGGTTATATGCAAGGTTGATTGGATTATATCTGAAGATCGTATGCTATTCGTGATAACTCTGCAAGACTCCAAATTGCTCGTCCATGCGGGAGTATCTCAAAATTAAATGAAACCACTTAATACTTTTTCCCTAAAACGGACTGACATGGAACACATTAAAGTTGGTTTGACACCAGCTAATCAGTCTGAAGATAAGTGTTTTTTTCACTTATTCGAGAGAAGTCAGAAATGCGTTCTTAGTACTGTTTGTTTTGACTTTCAAGCTACCCTACCAGGATATTTTCATTCAAATGCTAAGACAAAATGTCAATATCTATGAATGTGGAGACTCAAAAGACTAGTTAGGTAATAGTTGCCAATGGATATATGAGACTTGATAGAAACTTGGACGTTTGCAACAGGTGAATCGGTGAACTACCGAGGTTGCGCCCAAATGCTTAAAGCTGTTAGCTGGTCAGTGTTTTCAGGTGTGCTTGTACTACCTGTACGTTGCGGGGTGCTGACTAAGTCATGTTAAACCCATTAAAGAGTCGAGCTCAAATATCTTTTCATTTTTGTGCACTGCTCTCTTGTTGGCACACATTTTCTGTTTATTGAAGCCTTTTGTGAATAATTTTCATCAGGTAAAAACTGGGAATTGGTCCCTATTGACAATACTCTTACTTTTTGCATTGCATATGTAATTTTGGAAAGGTAATTGGTCACTGAACTTTTTGCAACTATGTGTATTTCTAAATTTTGTGGCTTCAGTGAACGCAAATATATATTGTTCAGTTTGCATGTTAAAAGCCACAAACATGTAGCTAACTATAGGCTTTCTTGTGGAACTGAGAACTGTCCTGCCACTTTCAGAACATTTTCTGCCTTCATTCACATATGCCTAGGAATCAAAGAACAAGAAGGGAGACCACTAAGGAGGAGTTTTATAAGTTCACCGGTGACCTCGGCTGTCAAGTTCCTGGATGTGGGTATGCTGCACAAAACTTCACAACTCTTTGTGCCCCTCTCAGATTTCATATCAAAGATGGGGGGGAAAGTATTATGTCCATTTGAAGGCTGCTCTAAATACTTAAGTGTCCGAACATAGTAGACAGTTCAGCAGTCAAGGCAACAAGAAATGGGGGGATTTGCCATAATACAAGGACAGGACACAGTTAATCTATTAGAAGACAGTTGACTTTGTGTCATTTAAAAATGCAGGCTAAAATGCTCTTGCCAACCAGCACTATACAGGGAGTGCAGAATTATTAGGCAAATGAGTATTTTGTCCACATCATCCTCTTCATGCATGTTGTCTTACTCCAAGCTGTAAAGGCTCGAAAGCCTGGGGTGTCAGTGCACCCCAGGGTGGCTGTGGCTACAATGTAGCTTGCCATCACCAGTGTGTGAATGTGTGTGTGAATGGGTGGATGACTGGATATGTAAAGCGCTTTGGGGTCCTTAGGGACTAGTAAAGCACTATATAAATACAGGCCATTTACCATTTACCAATTAAGCATATTAGGTGATGTGCATCTCTGTAATGAGAAGGGGTGTGGTCTAATGACATCAACACCCTATATCAGGTGTGCATAATTATTAGGCAACGTCCTTTCCTTTGGCAAAATGGGTCAAAAGAAGGACTTGACAGGCTCAGAAAAGTCAAAAATAGTGAGATATCTTGCAGAGGGATGCAGCAGTCTCAAAATCGCAAAGCTTCTGAAGCGTGATCATCGAACAATCAAGCGTTTCATTCAAAATAGCCAACAGGGTCGCAAGAAGCGTGTGGAAAAACCAAGGCGCCAAATAACTGCCCATGAACTAAGAAAAGTCAAGCGTGCAGCTGCCAAGATGCCACTTGCCACCAGTTTGGCCATATTTCAGAGCTGCAACATCACCGGAGTGCCCAAAAGCACAAGGTGTGCAATACTCAGAGACATGGCCAAGGTAAGAAAGGCTGAAAGACGACCACCACGTGGCTGGATTGGTAAAGGGCAGAGAGCTCCAGTCCGACTCAGACGCCAGCAAGGTGGAGGTGGAGTACTGGTTTGGGCTGGTATCATCAAAGATGAGCTTGTGGGGCCTTTTCGGGTTGAGGATGGAGTCAAGCTCAACTCCCAGTCCTACTGCCAGTTTCTGGAAGACACCTTCTTCAAGCAGTGGTACAGGAAGAAGTCTGCATCCTTCAAGAAAAAAATGATTTTCATGCAGGACAATGCTCCATCACATGCGTCCAAGTACTCCACAGCGTGGCTGGCAAGAAAGGGTATAAAAGAAGAAAAACTAATGACATGGCCACCTTGTTCACCTGATCTGAACCCCATTGAGAACCTGTGGTCAATCATCAAATGTCAGATTTACAAGGAGGGAAAACAGTACACCTCTCTGAACAGTGTCTGGGAGGCTGTGGTTGCTGCTGCACGTAATGTTGATGGTGAACAGATCAAAACACTGACAGAATCCATGGATGGCAGGCTTTTGAGTGTCCTTGCAAAGAAAGGTGGCTATATTGGTCGCTGATTTGTTTTTGAATGTCAGAAATGTATATTTGTGAATGTGGAGATGTTATATTGGTTTCACTGGTAAAAATAAATAATTGAAATGGGTATATATTTGTTTTTTGTTAAGTTGCCTAATAATTATGCACAGTAATAGTCACCTACACACACAGATATCCCCCTAAAATAGCTAAAACTAAAAACAAACTAAAAACTACTTCCAAAAACATTCAGCTTTGATATTAATGAGTTTTTTGGGTTCATTGAGAACATGGTTGTTGTTCAATAATAACATTATTCCTCAAAAATACAACTTGCCTAATAATTCTGCACTCCCTGTACAGAGCATCATAGAGGAATTTCAGGATCTTTGCAGCTGTAACAAAAGTAGTCACTGAATCTAACACCATCTCTCTTTTTTTTAGATGGCAGACCAAAGAATTTGAATGACACCATTACTCTGGAGCTTGGGAATGATTTCCACTCCAACTGTCGCATGCAATCACAAGAGGAGACAGAGGTCATCCAGAGGAAAGAAGTATGATTAGAATTGTTGTGGAGGCCATGCAAGTTAACTGCAGAAACATTAAACGTGCATCTTGTGAAGAGGTTGCTAAGATCATTGTAGACAGATACCCTCAAACATTTGCAGATTTTACTGAAAAGGGAGAAAGACTGGGTTGTGGACATTATTCACTACTAAGAAGCATCAAATCTAGAGTTGAACATGTTAATCGAGATAATACAACACATAGACTTCGTCAAACAAAGAGAACCAGGAATGAGGAAGACTGCAGTTCCAACAGTAATGCAACCTCACATAAAAAAGTTAGATGCCTTGTGGATAGCTATGGCTGTATAAATTGGCAGCCAGTTGAACTTCCTGAGGGGGAAACGCCAGCTTCTTTAGAGGAAAAGAAACGCATCTTGTTAACAATTTTTAATTCAGAAGGACCTGGAGCTGTGGAGAGACCTGATGTGGATGACTTCATGTGCCTCACATATATTTCTCAGCAGCAGCTTATCAACAGTTGTCCCTCACTTTCAGTAGCTGAAATTCAGGAGCAGTGGTCATTCTTGTTTACTCGGAAAGGTTTTTCGAACCACTTTTACAAACTCACAGGCATCGATATCTGTGAGCGCTTAGGTCAGGCCCTCATAACCAAAGGCAGAAGGATTGTTAACTATTTCTCCACCCAGAAGCTCAAATGGAACCTTGGTATAAGGACACTCATCCAGCAGATAGAAAGTGAGGGAGTTTTGGCCAACAACAAGGTTGGCACAGCAGCCATACTTCTCATGATAAAGTATTACAAGGAAGATGAAGACTCCCTCTTTGTCTTAGCAGATGTAAGCTTTTTTCATACAGCTCTATGTTTAATGCTGTTGCTTGCTGTCCTGTTATATTTTTTTATTTGTTACATAAAATATCTTGGTCCTTTTTCTGGCAGGAAACATCTACCAGGATGTCCCTTGAAGCAGAGAGCAACCTGCCCATCACCCCAAGGCTGATTATGCTTGGTAAGAAGTCATTTATGAAATAGAGCTGATTAGACCATATTAGAATTTCTGTTTGGCACAGGAGCTTTTCGTGGACACAGGTATCCAGTCTCTGTTTTGTTAGCTCAAATTTCTGTAATTTCCTCTATAAACCAAGGTTGTTGGACAAGTGTCTCAGTGAATCCAGCCAAGTAACAATTTCAAATTTCACATTACATATTACTGATCAACGTAGTAGTCTAGCTACACCAACAGCAGAAATACTGAAGTCAATACTGTAAAGTTTAACAGCAGCACAAACTATGAACTCCAAAATAACCATACAGTTGATTCATCTCTGGTAATTTAACTGGGCTGACTGTTTGTTAGGTGTGTTTAATGTGCAGAATAATTCCCAATTATGTACAATTATAATATGTTAAAACGGACTTATGTACATAAGGCCATTAATAATTAACAGTACGTAGCTATTTGCTTTATGACTATTGTGATATTATTCTGTTATCATATGTTACCTTATATATGTAATCAAAGTAGTTGAATTATGATAACAGCTGTAGGACATATATTATCCTTTAGTTTAGATGGTGTGCTGTGTATGTAGTTTAGTCCTCATTATACTTTTCGGTTAAAAGAACATAATCATTTTTGTAGTTCATTAGATAAGTGTGCATCACTCTGTATCCTTGATCTGCTGTGAATGTGTTACACTGTTTTCTTGACATGCTTTACTGTTGAATCATAAAAAGAAAGATTGTTCAGGAGACTCTGTGTCTAAGACAGGGGAGATAGACCACATTCCATACCCCCACCTTACAGAGAGCAGAGAAACAAGGAGCCGAGGTCATAACTTAGGCGCCGTAAGAGAGAAAGAATGTGAATGTTTAGGCTTTTACGACTAGGTGGGGGCCGCTAGGAGCTATAAGAGGCTGTGTAACCCGTCACCATTTTGAGACTCGCTGTGACCCTCTGCAGGCAGGTCTCCCCATCATGATGGTTCTAATGCTCATAAGTGTTGAATTGTATGGAAATAAATGATTGCTGATTGAGCATTTATACACCGAGTATTGTCCTTCCTTCAGCCCAAAGATTAAAAGAATTGGGAGATTTCAACACTATCTAGACAGTGTGAAGAAGTGAAGTATTGAAATTATTTTATGTTGCATAATGACAACATGTTACCCCTATACATTTAAGGACAAAGTTCAATGACCGCCACCTGCTAGATGGTGAGTGCAGAGGGGCGTGTAGTTGTTGAGCTGGACAAAGAGAACATCTTTGCTGATGCAATATCAGTCTTGTTTGGTTCATTCTATGTATTGAACCTGGAATACCAGGAGTCGGCGTGTGCAAGGTTTTTTGTAAGGATAAACCCTGAAGAGGGAACAAAATGTACCTCCAAGTTTGGGACAAGCAGAAAGACTGGGACCACTGTGAAGCGAACGGTTGTTCACATTAACCCTCATGTCACAACTTTCCTCCAGCAGCTTACTGAATTTGAGTGGAGAACTTCAAATTAGGTAACTGTTTTTGCCATTTTTAGTGAATTTCTTGTATAATTTAGGTGACCAATGTGTTGTTACCCATGTCTCCACAGATGATCCATGGCCCATGTGTTCTGGACATTTACACAAGACGAGCAACAATGAAGACAAGCTCTCTTGCCATCTTGCAAGACGCTGTCTCTGTCCAATAGGTTTTTTGAGTGCAACAGTTTTGATTTTTTTTCCTTCTTTTACCCGTTTGTTAAAAATTACTTCAGCTACTTACACTCTAATTGTCACATGTATTGGCTCACCCTACAAATCAATGAACTCAGTCCACAAAGCAAGATCAGGGTTCAGTGCAGGTCAGTCAAGTTCCTTCACACCACACACGCTCATCCATGTCCTTGTGGACCTGGCTTTGTGCATTGATTTGGTGGTGTGAGCCAGTATTTTGGACAAAGTGTATATAAAGGCAGAAGTGTGGGGCTTGATATTATATTCATTACAATTCAGTTTATTTGTATGGTGCCAACAAAATGAATGCCAAGGCACTTCACACTGTAGGTTTAAGACCCTACAAAATATAACTAAGAAAACCCAACACTTGAGCATATGTTGTCTGCCATGATATGGATATGACATAATATCGTTATTGTTTGTACAACCATCTGAGAAAATAATGGATGGTTTAGTAAAAACAAGTGCTTCCTCAATGAAAATGTTTTCAGTTCTTTTCAGTTTTTGATTTTGGAAATGTGTATTTCAGCAGGGAAAAATCAGTGATAATAAATAAAGTGGTGTAAAGCACATGAATTATATTTTGTGTGTGTGTATCTATCTATCCAATTTTTTTGGAACCCTCCAGTCTCTTACAGTATGTTACTGTTAACTGAAATTACGGTAAAATTACGACCTGTTAAACAGTAAATGACTGCCTGTTGGGACACAGTATCCTCTAGCAGAGATGAATATTTTTGGTACTGATTATGCGTGATAACAGTAAGTTACTGGTTAATATATTGCAGTTTATTACCTTGCAGCGGGCTTACAGTGACATACCGTGAATAAACGGTAGTATACCAATTTTTTAATCACAGTATGATGTTGCTTTGTTGGCGTAATTTATGACATAACGACATAACGGTATCTCACTGGCGTCGCTGTCGCCAGTGAGATACCGTAAAAAAGGCTACGGTGCGTTACCATAATTTGTCCAAGAGTATTATACCACACCAGCAAAAAACGGTATCATCCTGCAGAACAGTAAGCTACCGTAACACGGCGTCACGGTACGACGCTGGCAACAGTGACGCCAGTATGTTACCGTAAAGTGGCGATGAAAAGTCTAACAGTGTGACTTGGTGAGTAAATGTTTACTCTTATTCAAACTGATTTTGTGGCTTCTCTTCGTTTAGCACCAGGTTTATAATCTTGCTAGCTAGTTAGTGTTAGCCTAGCGTTGCTGCTGCCGCTGGGCTCATGTTACTTAAAAATTAACACCACAGCCTTAAAAACCTTACATAAAACTATGTCTGTGAAATTTTCTGTTGATTATTTGAAAAAAAAAAGTGAGATAAGAGCCCAGACAAAATTCTTCGGGAGGTGCAGCCGTTAGGGGTGGGGTGTGGTGTGGTGTGGGGGGTATTTTCAATCCATAGCCATAACTAACTAACTAACTAATTAATTATATATATCATGTTTAACCTGAGTAGCAAAAGACCACAGGGGGGGGGTTTGAAAACAATATGCCAGGAGTTAACTGTGCTCACCGACTCTTATCAAGCCTTGACCTCCCGGTCAGCTATCACGCTGGTGGATAACGGAGCTCTCCGAAAACGTGGAAGCACTTTTGCAAATAAGTGATATTTTGATAAATTAAGTAGATATTTGAGCATTACACAGCTACATTCTCGGCTGAAAATATCGTAAAAGGTTATTTTGTGACCAAGAAAGGGTAGTCTGGGGAAAAGGAGGATCGCATTTGTCGGCCACGGTTGTTGGAGCCTGTGCCTACTTGTAAGCGCGGCAATGGCGGAGGAGCGCGGCTAAAAAACGTATTACTTTTTCTGGGTCACAAAATAAACTTTTAAGATATTTTCAGGCGAGAATGCAGCTGTGTAAAGTTCAAGTATCTGCTCGATTTATCAAGACATCACATATTTGCAAAAATGCACCAAAGTTTTCAGAGACGTTTATTTTTTTCATGCTTTGTGGCAGCTTTTGAACATCTATTAATGTCAAATCTAGCCCTTATTTAACAACATAAGCAAACTCTATGCTACAATGATTGCACAGCCATTAAGGATCAAATCGGGTTCTGAAAAATGTTCTGCTTTTTCTCCCTTTGCTTGCTTCTTACTGTCTTTGAGGCTCGGGACCAGCACTCCTGTTGTTGGACAGAAAGACATCAACTCAGTGGTAAGTATTTTGGTTTTCCAATATATTAGCAACTATCAGTGACATTTATATTAATCAGGCTGAACTTTAATCATACATTAGATCAGCCTGTTTTACTTATTGTTTTATTTGTGCTTTGGTTTGGGGAAGTTGTTTCTTTACTGATCTTTTCCTGTCTTCTGTTATTAGACTTGAGATATGACTGCACTATGCTGTTGCTGGTGACTCCAGTTAATTCTACAAGACATGCTGTGTAAGTAAACAAACAACAACAGTTCGGTCTGCATTTCTTGAAAGATCACATCCCCCAAACTTAGTTTAGAGGGTCTACACTGTATATAGTGAAGTCTGCAAGTTTTCTAACAACAAAATTTGTTTTGTGCCCAAATCATTTTGCACATCATTAGAATGAAAGTTATTGGCCATGTTTGCATAGCCCTTTTTAAAATGATGCTTTCATGACATTATTGTATGTTGGGTGGTGGTCACAGCTATCCAGACTGACAATTGGGACATTGAATGTCACCTCTCCGGTGGGGAGGGCGCCTGATATTGTGTAAATTGGAGTCTGTTTTATACCAAATGCAGAAAAAATGTTTTAAGAAAGCAATTAAGTTCATGTTCCAAAAAATATGATTGTTTGCTTGCAGGACAACAGAAGAGATGAGTCCTCCGTCACAGATGGTGTGGTCAGTGATCGCCTGCAGGTTCAAGGTCATTGCATCTCCAACCCACATCCACTGCCACTGTACTGAAGGGAAGTTAAAGACTTTCTTCTGCACCTACATTTGGATCACCTCGATCCATGATAGTCATTCAGGCAGTAATGCCTGGACTGGAAACAAGCCATCCTTAAAATAATACAACATTCCAGCTCCTGTGTTGGAATGAAAAACGAATGTGTTGTTTAAATTAGAGACTGCAATTGTGACAGAACAACAAATATTTTATTTTGATTATATAAGTAATGTAAGTACAAAACAAAATTGTGGTAGGCCTAAACCTATTTTCAGAATAATTACATCTGAGACTTTGTTTCATTGTAAGATTATAACAGTGATGGCAATATAATTGTTTGTTGTTCAGCAGAACAGTGTCCAGTATGTTGGCTGTTATACTTTGTTGTATTTGAAAATAAAAGTTGGGCTGATTTTAACATCATTAAAAAAAGTGTTGTTAATTATTTTTAATCATATTCAGGTTACCACAAATTTTTTTTATTTAGTTGAACTTGAAATGTTTGTCTGTAAGTAAACAATTAATATTGTACAGTCAGATATATCAAGTTATTCTTAATACTGCAGACTTGCACTGTATAGGTTGTCCTAACAGTCATCTTAAGTAAGCTTTACTTAGTTTTTTTGAGGCAATGAGTTTCCTTAATTTTTTTGAGTTCTAGGAACTAATGAGCTTGTACAGTGGTAGGTTTTGTATTGTTGATTGTCATTTATGCTTAGAAATATCTACTTATATATGCTTAGAGTTTTATAATTAGTTTTAGATTGGTAGAGGTTTGATCCTTGATAGTCTGCAAACTTTGTGTGCATTAGAGAGCACTCTGGGAGCATGGGAGAGGTCGTACCTTGTCTTATTGTTTTATGGTAGGATTAACGTAGCTATATCTGTCTTAGTCTAAGTGCCTTTTGGTTTGATGAACTGTTGGATTTCCAGACCAGCAGGTTTAGGGAAGTTATTTATGGGGTCACACTCTGACCCCACACACACACACACACACACACACAAAGGCAAGGTACTCTTTGTGTGTATGTAGACGTCATATGTTAATGAACCTATGCATATTCATGTAACCTCAATAAAAGAGCAGTGTTACGGGGGAGCAGACGAGAGCAACTGGGGTCAAGCGAAGGAACGGCGTTTGTCCGGTTCTCTCCCGTGCACGAGAAACATGAAGAACTTTGCCTACTTCGTGTCTTGCTTGCTGTGTAATTATATTGTCTTCAACGTTCCAGCGAATAGGTTCAAGCTACAAACCTATCATACAGAGTACTCAAAATAAATAAGTTGTCCTAATTTAGTCATTTTTAGCTAAGCTTTACTCAATTTTTTTGAGTTCTGGGAACTAATTAGATTTTACAGTGTGAGGTCTCCAAAGTGCTTTTGTTTGTTTAAAACAATGCAGTGTAAAAATGGAAAAGGTGTAAGTGAGGATGTCATTTACTCATGCTAAGGAATGTTTAGACAATCTTCAGAACCCGAGACATGGTTAACAAACTTGTAGTTACCAGTGTTCGGCAAGTTACTTTGAAAAAGTAATTAATTATAGTTACTAGTTACTTCTTCAAAAAAGTAACTGAGTTAGTAACTGAGTTACAATATTCTAAAAGTAATTAATTACTTGAAAAGTAACTATTGCGTTACTTTAACAAAAACGTTTAACCGTCTGGGGTCCAGGTTATAATTGGCCATTTTTTGACTACTTTTGATTTTACCTCTACATTCGACCTCTAAAAACTATGTAATTTGCCTTGTTTAGTATCATTCTATTCAGCACAACCTCAAATGTCTGAATTTACAGTTATGTTTTCATTTTGACATACTGTATTAACACAGTTGATCTAAAATCAGACAAAAAACATAAAATCCAAGTGGAAAAAGTTATATTTTTAACTGTAACAACCACAAACATTTTTTAATTGTCTTTCTCTCTTTCTCTCTCTCTCTCTCGCCATCACTCCTAAAACCTCTTCCTAAACAACCAAATTTCATGTTGCCATATCATTTTTTGATTGGTCGACATGGTACAGTTTTCCACCAATACGAACGGGCTGCTTGTTGTTTTATTCTTTTTTACATTTTTTGGTCATAAGAAGAGAGTGCTTGCTAGCGCTGTCCTTAGACAATAAACGTGACGAAACTATTGAGGAAAAAACACGCATATATATATTGTTTATCATGACTGGTTTTACGTGGCCTATCAACACAGTTTAAAAACTGGTATATATCACCTTGTTGCTTTGCAATCTTGAAGTGGTTATGTGATTGGCTTACCACGACTACTTTATTCTTCCTCAGTCAAACAGCAGCACTCATGCGATTGTTTTGCCCCATTAGCTCCAGGTGTTGTGCCAAAAAGTGATCGTGATTGCCGTCTGCGGGAGCACGCGCAGCTGCTTAAAGCTGTTGTGCCCAGATTACTTACAGCTACTTCCGTGCAACTGATATAAGATGTGGTAAGCTTCAACCGTCTGTTTGTTGAAAAATAGTAACGCAACCGCACCGTATTTTGTTGTTAGTAACGGTAACGGTGTTGCAACGATAGGAATAGTGATTAGTTAGATTACTCGTTACTGAAAAAAGTAATGCCGTTAGTAACGCCGTTACTTGTAACGCCGTTATTCCCAATACTGGTAGTTACACTACCAGTCAAAAGTTTGGACACACCTTCTCATTTAACGTTTTTTCCTTATTTTACTACTTTCTACTTTGTAGATACATACTGAAGACAAAAAATGTATGAAATAAGATTAATGAAATTATGTAGCAAAGAAAAAAAGTTAAATAATTCAATAACTAAATATGTCTTTTATTTTAGATTTATGAAAGTAGACACCCATTGCTTTGTTGACAGTGCTGCAAACCCTTGGCCTTCTCTCAATGAGCTTCATGATGTAGTCACTTGAAATGCTTCTCAGGTGTGCCTTGTCAGGAGGGGTTTGTGGAATTTCTTGCCTTCTTATTGGGGTTTGGGCCTTCATGGTTAAATAGCTGCTGAGAAACCACTACTAATGGAAAGGAACAAGTAGAGTTTGGGCCAAGAAATACAAAGAATGGACATTAGACCAGTGGAAATCAGTTTTTTGGTCGGATGAGTCGAAATTTCAGATCTTTGGTTCCTCCCGCTGTGTCTTTGTGTGACGCACAATAGGTGAACTGATGGTCTCTACATGCATGCTTCCCACCGTGAAGCATGGAGGAGAAGGTGTGATAGTATGGGGGTGCTTTGCTGGTGACACTGTTGGGGATTTATTCAAAGATTTATTCAAAGTTTTCTGGTTACTGTGTTAAGTTGAGTTATGCCATGGCAGCAACATAAGTGCTGTTTTAAAGTATATTTGTCTACAAATTGTAAGTTTGCCACATCAATTATCAACACGTATTGCTTGCTGTGTAACAAAGTCACTGGATTACTTTACTGCTGAAGAAATGTTTAAAATCAGAAGATTTTAAGGCTAGTCCTGAGTCCACTGCATTGCTGTCCCATCAATCTGTTGTACAGTATTACATAGCTTTTATGGTTAAAAAAATCATCATAACAATGAGCATGTATTGTTCCTAAGAAAAAATAAAAGTAGTTTCAGTCAGTTTAGTAAGATTAATTTTCCAAAATATGACCAACTATAAAACATCCTTATGTTGCTGCCAGATGGCCACTCAGCGAAACACAACCATGCACATCTGGTTGCAGACCTCAACTCAATGTATTATCAGGCTCCACTGTAAATGTAATAGTTCGACCAGATAATATTACAAATTCTCTGAACAGGCAGTCTGTTGATTGGACAGAAGATGAGGATGTAACAAGCTGTCTTTGGTAAGGAGCTCACTTGTCTGATCTGAACTACTGCTTGATAAAATTATTGAAAATTGATAAAAATTTAAATCTTGAATCTTGAAAATGGTTTGGCTTGTTGCTATTATTTTGTGTAAATATAAAGGGTCTTATAACTATATCACACACACCATTGTTGTAGCTGCTGCATGCTAGGTCCATCACTCCAGTCTACTACCCTGGACCTGCAGACAACACCACACATCTATCTGCTCAAATATTTTTTGCACAGTTTTCTTTATAAAAAATAAAATTTTTGTTTTATAAGTTTATAAATTCAGAGGTGTTTTTTTTTCAAATGTCTGCTGTCTGCAGCCAGTTACTTACTAAGGCAGCAGTAGCTGCTTTAAACCGCAGCAATAAATGCTCCTTAACATGTTAAAATATAGCTGAATAAAAAGGTTTCAACAGCTGTGGCATGGTCAATATCGGCAGTGGAAATATATGTATTCAACATGAGCTTTAAGCCAGGAGCCGTATCCTGACTCAGCATCCTATGAAGGACACTAAGATCAAATATGACAGTCTAAACTATGAAGCAAAGCTCCTGTTGCCTAACTGTTGAGACAGTACAAGAGAGAGATTTTGGATTGCATTGTTTGACAGAGATGGAGGCAAAAATCTTTATATAATTTGTCTTACTGGAGAAAGTTCAAATTTTTCATTGTCTGTGTTGAATCTAGCTTTTGAGATTAGTTTCATTTCATTAACAATAATATAAATATACTAGGGCCTAAAATATATCATATTTATATCCTAAACATTTTTCATATGTAATTCATTAAATATGTCTAATGGTCGCCCCTCCTTGAATCGCTACCTTATCGTGGTGGAGGGGTTTGTGTGTCACAGGGATCCCAGGGGCTATGTTTTCTGGGGGCTTTTGCCTCCCTGGTAGGGTCTCCCATGGCAAATTGGCCCTGGGTGAGGGACCAGACAAAGAGCGATTCATAAGACCCTTATGAAAAGGACATCGAGGGAACAGTTTACCCTGCCCGGGATAGGGTTACCGGGGCCCCGCCCTGGAGCCAGGCCCGGGGAGGGTGCCCGAGGGCAAGCATCTGGTGGCCGGGCCTTAGTCCATGGGGCCCGGCCGGGCACAGCCCGAAGAGGAGACATGGGCCCATCCTCCCGCAGGCCCACCACCCGCAGGAGGCGCCATAGGGGTCGGGTGCATTGTGTGCCGGGTGGCGGCCAGGAGCGGAGGCCCTGGCGGACTGACCCCCGGCTGCCAAGACTGGCAATAGGGACATGGAATGTCACCTTTCTGGTGGGGAAGGAGCCTGAGTTAGTGCGTGAGGTTGAGAGGTACCGGCTACATATAGTCGGGCTCACCTCTACACATGGCTTGGGCTCTGGAACCAGTCTCCTGGAGAGTGGCTGGACTCTGTCTCAGTCTGAAGTTGCCCCTGGTGAGAGGCGGCGGGCTGGGGTGGGTATCCTAATATCCCCTCGGCTTGCTGCCGGTACGTTGGGGTTTTTCCCGGTGGACGAGAGGGTTTGTTCCCTGCGCCTTAGGGTCGGGGAACGGGTCCTGACTGTCATCTGCGCTTATGCGCCGAGTGGCAGTTCAGAGTACCCAGCCTTCTTAGAGTCCCTGGGGGGGGGGGGGTGTGCTGGAGGGTGCTCCACCTGGAGACTCTGTTGTCCTGCTGGGAGACTTCAATGCTCACGTGGGTAATGACAGCGAGACCTGGAGGGGCGTGATTGGGAGGAACGGCCTCCCTGATCTGAACCCGAGCGGTGCTCTGTTATTGGACTTCTGTGCTAATCACAGTTTGGCCATAACGAACACCCTGTTCGAACATAAGAGTGTCCATAAGTGCACGTGGCACCAGGATGCTCTAGGCTGTAGGTCGATGATCGATTTTGTAATCGTATCAGCAGACCTGCGACCATATGTTCTGGACACTCGGGTAAAGAGAGGGGCTGAGCTGTCAACTGATCACCACCTGGTGGTGAGTTGGATCAGGTGGCGGGGGAAGACGCTGGACAGACCTGGTGCACCTAAACGCGTAGTGAGGGTGTGCTGGGAACGTCTAGCAGAGGCCCCAGTCCGCGAGATCTTCAACGCACACCTCCGGCAGAGCTTCAACAGCATTCCGAGGGAGACTGGGGACATTGAGTCCGAATGGACCATGTTCAGCGTCTCCATTGCCGAAGCTGCTGCATTGAGCTGCGGCCGCAAGGTGGTTGGTGCCTGCCGTGGTGGTAATCCCCGAACCAAATGGTGGACACCAGAGGTGAAGGGAGCCACCAGGCTGAAGAAGGAGTCCTATCGGGCTTGGTTAGCCTGTGGGACTCCGGAGGCAGCCGACAGGTATCGACAGGCCAAGCGGAATGCGGCTCGGGCAGTGGCTGAAGCAAAAACTCGGGTGTGGGAGGAGTTCGGAGAGGCCATGGAAAAAGACTTTCGGGCTGCCTCGAAGAGATTCTGGCAAACCGTCAGACGTCTCAGGAGGGGAAAGCGGTGCTCTACCTGCACTGTGTATAGTGCTGGCGGAGCGCTGCTGACGTCGACTGAGAAAATTGTCAGGCGGTGGAAGGAATACTTCGAGGACCTCCTTAATCCCACTGACACGTCTTCCGAGGAGGAAGCAGAGTCTGGGGATGAGGGGAATGACCCGCCAATTTCCGGGGGCGAGGTCACTGAGGCAGTTAAACAACTCCTTGGTGGCAGAGCCCCTGGTGTTGATGAGGTCCGCCCCGAGTTCCTGAAGGCTCTGGACGTTGTAGGGCTGTCCTGGTTGACACGCCTCTGCAATGTTGCGTGGAGATCAGGGGCAGTACCTGTGGACTGGCAGACCGGGGTGGTGGTCCCCATCTTCAAGAAAGGGGACCGGAGGGTGTGTTCCAACTACAGGGGGATCACACTCCTCAGCCTCCCTGGGAAAGTCTATGCCAGGGTGCTGGAAAGGAGAGTTCGTCCGTTAGTCGAACCTCGGATACAGGAGGAACAATGCGGTTTTCGTCCTGGTCGCGGAACACTGGACCAGCTCTTTATCCTCTCCAGGATACTTGAGGGTGCATGGGAGTTTGCCCAACCAGTCTACATGTGTTTTGTGGACTTGGAGAAGGCATTCGACCGTGTCCCTCGGGGTGTCCTGTGGGAGGTGTTGCAGGAATATGGGGTGTCTGGCCCATTGCTACGGGCCATTCGATCCCTATACAACCGTTGCAAGAGCTTGGTTCGCATTGCCGGCAATAAGTCGGACTCGTTCCCGGTGGGTGATGGGCTCCGCCGGGGCTGCCCTTTGTCTCTGGTTCTGTTCATAATTTTTATGGACAGGATTTCTAGGCGCAGCCAAGTGGCGGAGGGCTTTCGCTTTGGTGGCCTCAGAATCTCATCTCTGATTTTTGCAGATGATGTGGTTCTGTTGGCTTCATCGGGTGAGGGCCTCCAGCTCGCACTGGAGCGGTTCGCAGCCGAGTGTGAAGCAGTGGGAATGAGGATCAGCACCTCCAAATCTGAGGCCATGGTTCTCAGCCGGAAAAGGGTGGAGTGCCCACTCCGGGTCGGGGATGAGTTCCTGCCCCAAGTGGAGGAGTTCAAGTATCTCGGGGTCTTGTTCGCGAGTGATGGGAGAAGGGAGCCGGAGATCGACAGACGGATTGGGGCTGCAGCTGCAGTAATGCGGACGCTGCACCGGTCCGTCGTGGTGAAGAGGGAGCTGAGTGTAAAAGCGAAGCTCTCAATTTACCGGTCGATCTACGTCCCTACCCTCACCTATGGCCACGAGCTGTGGGTAGTGACCGAAAGAACGAGATCGCGGATACAAGCGGCAGAAATGAGCTTCCTCCGAAGGGTGGCTGGCCTCTCCCTTAGAGATAGGGTGAGAAGTTCGGCCATCCGGGAGGGGCTCAGAGTGGAGCAGCTGCTGCTCCACATCGAAAGGAGCCAGCTGAGGTGGTTCGGGCATCTGACAAGGATGCCCCCTGGGCGTCTCCTGGGTGAGGTGTTCCAGGCATGTCCCACCGGGAGGAGGCCCCGGGGCAGACCCAGGACACGCTGGAGAGATTATATCTCTCGGCTGGCCTGGGAACGCCTTGGTATTCCCCCGGATAAGCTGGAGGAGGTGGCTGGGGAGAGGGAGGTCTGGGCCTCTTTGCTTAGGCTGCTGCCCCCGCGACCCGGCCCCGGACAAAGCGGATGAAAATGGATGGATGGATGGATGTCTAATGGTCGAATTGGAGCCTGAGCTGGTACATGAGGCTGGCACTTGGCTAAAAAACATATCTTGGGCTCTGGAACTCTGGAGAGGGGCTAGACTCTACACAACTCTGTGTCATGATCCTGGGTCCTTTTGACCCAGCGTTTTGTGTTTTCTCTTCTTGTGATTTTTGGTTCTGTTCTTCCTCTGTTTAGTGTTTATTCTGTTCTGCCCGTGTGTTCCTGTATCTAGTCCGCGTTTCTTAGTTTGTGTCCTTTCATGTGTAAGTTCCTGTTTTATTGTGAAGGTCTGCGTCTTATGTGAGTGTTTTCAGTTGCCTCACTAGTCTCGTCATGTTAATCACTCCCAGCTGTGTTCCCCACCTGTGTGTAATCTCCCTGTGTTCTCTGAGTGTATTTAAGTTGTGTCTTCTGTCATAGTAGTTGCTGGTTCGTCTGTGTTGTTTCCCCTCGGTCTCCCTGCATCTCTCCATATGTATTTCCCCGGATCTCCCTGCATCTTCGTTTCTGGTTTGTGTTGTTAGTTTACCCAGTTTAGGTTTTCGGTTTCATGTTCACCCACCATCGCTGTTTGTACCCACTCCTGTAAATAAATACTCACCTGCACCAGAGCTGCCGCCTTTTGGGTCCTGTCTCCAACTCCACACGGCTTGCCCCGCCAAACCGTGACACTCTGTCATGGATAAGAGGCAGCCAGCATGGGTGGGTATACTTGTATATCCCCAGCTTGGTGTTGGTATTTTGGATTTATCTCTAACAGACATCTGGGTTCATTCCCTGCTCCTCTGCATCTGGGATCCTGTGGGGGTGCTTTAGAAGTATCGGATAAACGGTGCACTGTAATAAGTCATCCAGCCCCTGTACAGCACAAATGACAACTTGATGTGTATTGCCAGCTACAGCCAGCTACTGCAAGCTACTGTCAGACTGGTTCCTGGTGGCAGCTAGACTCCACCAAGGCTGCCCTTTTGTCATTGATTCAGTTCATAACTTTTGTGGACAGATTTTCTAGCCACACCCCGGGGTGGACTGTTTTTGCTTTGGATTGTGTCTCTGCTCTAAAACTATTCAAAATTAAATCAAACTATTGATTTAAGGAGCTCAGGTATTTGGGAGCAGTTCAGATGAGGTGGCTTGGGCATCTGACTAGGAGATTTCTATGCCTTGGTTGTTTCGAGAATACCACTGGAGCTCCTGAGTGGCAATGATTAATGATCATTTCTGAATAATCTTACCAACAGTTTTCACCTATCTCACCAAGTTTCTTGCTGATGATCTTACAAACCATTCCAGCATTGTACAGGTCTATAATCTTATCCCCAGTGTCCTTTGACAGCTCTTTAGTGTAAGTATAAGAAATTGATTCTGTGGAGAGATGTGCTTATACGCATAACAAGATGAGATCAGGAGTATCCATGACTGACTGACTGGCTCAAACTGTGAGTAATGCTAGTATGCTTAAACATCAAAACAAGCAAAGAAGAAGACGGAGAATGACCAGTTTTCACAACAGCCTTTGAGAGTGTTTCTATTGTTGGTTTCTATTCACTACTGCTTCTTCACTCTACAATCTGAGAGGATTAATGCAAAGGTTGCAGTGGGCTCAGCATAGATTCAGCAAATAACAGCAAAATCCACTATTGGGGTCATATGGTACTATGAGGTCTGAGCCTGATTATTCATGATGGTGAAAGGGATAAGAAAGATTTGGTTGTGCATTTGACAGGGAGTAAATGAAGAATAGCCAATAAAAGACAAATATGCTCTCTCTTTCTAGTCCCTGTCAGTACTCTTGCTGCAGCATTTTGGATCATCTAAAAGCTTTTTTTAGGGCATCCTGATATTAATGAATTGCAGTAGTATAGCATAGAAGTAATAAATACATGAACTAGTTTTCCAGCGTCACTCTGAGACAGGATGTTTCTAATTTTAGAGATTCTGTGCAAATGGAAGAAAGCAGTTCTACATGTTTGTTTAATATGTGCATTGATTGACATATCCTGGTCAGAAATGACTACAAAATTCCTCACAAAATTCCTTACTGGAGGCCAAAGTAATGCCATCCAGAGTAAGCATCTGATTTGGTACCATATTTCTAAGATTTTTTAGGGTGATAAGCACCAGGCTCATAGAGCTTCAAGCCAAATACAGTTGATAGGACCCAAGTTGCAGGCTGTGCAAAGGTGCCCTAGAGACTGTCCAGTAGATATTTGAATTTGAATGTGTTTATTGTCATTTGCGTGAAACTGAATTACAGTGTCGCTCCTTTAAGAAATGCAAACAACCATTTAGAGTCCCGATCAAAATTTTAAGACCACTTAACCTTGTTAAAATCCAACCATGTAAAATATGATTTTTTGCCATTTTTCAACTGGTCTTAAACTTTCGATCGGGAATACACCAAATTGGCAGTGGGGAGACAGAGTTCAGTTCAGTGATAGCAGGTATTCAAATACATAAATACATTCCTCCACAGATGCTAATGACTTCTACAAAAAGAAGAAACAGTTTATTAAAAACAATTGCAATGAAATCCATCACTCTTTTATCAGCGACACATTCATTTACTGACAAACTACAGGTAAGTAAAAATAACTGGGTTATATGGCTTATGATTTCAACCCTCAAACCCAGCCCATATAAAATGTGGCTATATATGCTAGACCCTACAAAACTATACAATACTCATGTTATTTTACCACACTTCTGATGACTGGTGTGCAGTTTCTGCTTTAAATTGATTCATTGTTTATATTTAATTCTTAATTTAATTCTTAGCTCAGATTTTGAAGGGACTGGAAATGTGTGTGCTTGTGCCATTTAAACAAATTAACTTAAATCAATAGTGTCATCTCTATTCTTTGTCTTGGCAGAGGGCAGTAATATAAGGAATGACTGAAGTGACAGCTACCATTGCAATAACTCTGTTTCAGTTCTTTAGGCTCAACCTTAAATGGTAATATCTGTACTGATGTATTTACAGACAGCATTTTATTAATTACCTGACTTCAGGTAATTAAGGACTTCAGCACTGACTTCAATTGTGATGAAGTGTTTTGAAAGACTGATGAGAGATCACATCACTTCTTCACTTCCTCCCACCATCGACTCACTTCAGTTTGCTTACCGGACTAATCGTTCCACAGATGATGCCATATCTCACCTGCTCCACACATCCCTGAGTCACCTGGACACTGGCAGAGGGAATTATGTTAGGATGCTGTTCGTGGACTACAGTTCAGCATTCAACACAATAATTCCCTCTAAGCTTTTCACCAAGTTGACGGATCTAGGACTCAGCTCATCACTGTGTCAGTGGATCCTCAACTTCCTCACAGACAGACCCCAATCAGTGAGGGTAGGAAAACAAGTCTCCCCCTCCATCTCACTCAGCACTGGAGTGCCTCAGGGCTGTGTTTTAAGCCCCCTGCTGTACTCACTGTACACTTATGACTGTGTTGCCACATCCGACACCACCTCCATTGTCAAGTTTGCTGACGACACTGCTGTTGTGGGCCTGATCTCCGACAACATCGAGACGGCCTACCTGGAGGAGATTAGGAACTTGGAGACCTGGTGCCAGGAGAATAACCTCCTCCTAAACATCAGCAAGACTAAGGAGCTGATCGTGGACTTCACTACAAAGCAGGCGAGGAATTACAAACCCCTCATCATCAGTGGCACGCCAGTGGAGAGAGTGGACAGTTTCCGATACCTGGGTGTCCACATCACTCAGGACCTGTCATGGTCCTGTCACATCAACACCCTGGTTAAGAAAGCCCGTCAGCGTCTCTTCTTCCTCAGAAGACTTAGAGACTTCCATCTGCCACTGAAGGTGCTCAAGAACTTCTACTCCTGCACCATCGAGAGCGTCCTGACGTCAAACATCTGCACCTGGTTTGGGAACAGCACCAAGCAGGACAGACGAGATCTGCAAAGGGTGGTGCGCTCGGCAGAACGCATCATTCAATCAGAGCTCCCTGACCTGCTGTCCATCTACACCAAGCGGTGCAAGTCCAAAGCTAGGAAGATTATGATGGACCTCTCCCATCCCAACAATGGACTCTTCTCACTGTTGAGGTCTGGGAAGCGCTTCCGCTCCCTTAAGGCCAAAACAGAGAGAATGAAGAGGAGCTTCTTCCCCCAGGCTATTCGGGGCCTGAACCAGGTGTAGGACTGGACTCTCCCAAACAGGTCACTATAAGACTGGACTCTCACACACGTCACCACACGCACCACCACACATTTCCTATAATTCTATAATTCCTATAATTTATAATCCTTATCTTTATAATCTCTTCTGCTATTTGCACATTCTTTACTGTAAATTCCTAAGTTAATTTGTAAATTTTTGTAGTAAATTGTAAATATTGTAAAACTTTTCTTCTGTCATTTAATGGTCGGGCATTGTACAGCTACAAGCATTTCACCCCCATGTCATACTGTGTATGGTTGTGTGTGTGTGACAAATAAAATTTGAATTTGAATTTGAATTTGAATTACCTTTAAATTCATTAATTTAAAGGCTGTAGGTTGGAGTCATTGCTCTAACATGGTGTCCAAATGTAACAGGGCTCGGTGGTGGTTCTTAAATTTGGAGCTGCTTTGAACTTTATTTGTGAAGCTCATATTAGCATACTAAAAATGGTAACTATCTAGTACTGCTGGGACATAATATTTTCATAGATGATCATGAAAGAGTGGGGATCTACATGCAGTGATGCTAGCATTAGCCAAGTAACACATTACCTTCAACAGGTGGTCAGGCTGTCCACAGGCACACACACTTAGATTTCACTGCAGCATCCCTTCATATTCTTAATATAGCCATGTGGGGGAAAGTCTAAATGCCAAGGTTGAATGTGGTACAACACACATACTTCTTAGTATTGCAAAACTATTGCCACAGCAGTGTAGAAAATCCAGACAGACAGCCTGTGTCTCTCTAACCAATCAGAGAACTTGTTACATTCGACACTATGCCTATATTGGGCATATCTGGCCCAGCTACTCCGGTATAAAGTGACTGTCAAGGAGGGAGAGAAGCATACTTTTTGGATAAAATGGGAGCACAATTTTCTAAACACTTTATTACTACACTTGAAGGCGACTGATAAGTGAGCTTGTAGAGTGAGTGAGAATAAAAGTAGACAAGATGGCTCTGCGACAAAGATTTGATAGGAAATTAGATATAAGCAAATGTGAGCAATTGGTAAAAAAACTGACAATAAATAGGATTTTTTATTTATTTATTTTTTTAAAACAGTCACAAAAAGAAGATATATCTGAGAAGAAGCGGTAGCATACTTGAGTGACACTCAAGAAGCAGGCAAGAAAAAAGGACAAGGAGCTCTGAATTCCACTCTCTAAGAGTAGACCAGGACATTGGGTCGGAAAATGTAGATCAAAACCAAGGCAGGATAGAGAGGACAGGGAAAGAGAGTGAGGTAGAG
Organism: Aulonocara sp. 'chitande type north' Nkhata Bay; assembly: GCF_057382095.1. Taxonomy (NCBI): domain Eukaryota; kingdom Metazoa; phylum Chordata; class Actinopteri; order Cichliformes; family Cichlidae; genus Aulonocara; species Aulonocara sp. 'chitande type north' Nkhata Bay. The sequence continues at coordinate 6,532,081 of NC_141353.1, forward strand.
AGTGACTAGGCAGGCAAACTGTAGGGATGGAAGGGCCGCAGGATCAAGTACAGAATCAAATTGGGGAAATAGTTAATATTAATTCAGCTGTTTTCAAGTTAAGTCACAATGAAAAATCAGAGCTCACTTGAAGTTCTGCTATATTAAAATAAAAAAATAAAAATAATATTAGTACATGAAATATTAGATTCGAATCTACGCTTCACCAAGTTGGTGAAAGGGAACTCAAGGTGTGCTTTATTGGAAATGCAGAGGGAATACAGCAATAACATTTGATAGTAGACTGTTGATGTGATCGGAGTCCCCATTGAGTCCCTGATGAATTTAAAGCCAGAAATCAGACTGCCGCAGGCTTTGAGGCCATCTTGTTTTGGTGGGTAACAATAAACAAATCTAGATTGGATTAACTATCTTTATTACAATCAATAGAGATGTGTGAATTATCCAAGGGATGCAATTAAAGCATTGCTAATCAACTGGGGCCAAATGTGCATTTAGCAGTAAGGAGCGTGCAAGATGTTCACTGCATTCATTCCAAATAATAAAGCCCTATTGAGGGCATTACGAGGGCATTAGAATGTATAACTTTGCTCCCTGAAGAATAAGATGAAAATTCTGGAATTGAAGATCCATTCGGAGATTGGATGCAGAAATGGTTTGGGAAATTGGATGCACTGATCTCTCCTAGCAACCATAGGTGTTACAATAGCAATCCTTGCCTTGTGTGGATGCTGCTGTATTGCTTGCATGAAAGGACTGCTGCAATGCTGGATTGACTCTTCCACTACAAATATAATGTACTAATTGGTAATAGACGACGAAGGCGGTGACAACATCAAAGTCATACCCTGCAGAAGCTGGAGTGAATTGTTAATGATGTGTATTATTAAAATCTGACTGAAGAGTAATGAACTGAAGCAGTACACAGCTGAAATGCAGAGAAACCTTCTTCTGGCAAAAAGTGTTCTTAATTTACTTTATCAACAATGTATTGCTAAGGAGTTTTTCTTTGGATTGAGCAACATTTAAACAGAAGGAAAATTGGAATGGAATATTTTGGTAAACCATTGCTCAAATTATGTCTGCATGAGAGCAGTTAATTCTTGATGTAGTTGCAAGGCGACTTGTGAAACAGGAAAAAGGCTGTTGAAAAGGAAACAAATTGAAGTGACAGCTGGGCTCGATGGTTCTGCAGCAGGACGATGATTCTAAAGACACCAGCAAGTCCACCTCTGAATGGCTTTAGAAAAACAAAATGAAGACTTTGGAGTGGACTACATAAAGTTTTGAACTGAATCTGATGGCAAACACTTGATGGCAGTTGTACCCCTACATTTAGATTTTATGTTTACTTGTGTTATCTTTGTCAAATATTTAAATCTGTTTGATGATCTGAAACATTTGAGTGTGAAAAATACAAAAAATAAGAAATCAGGAAGGGGGCAAATGCGTTTTCACACCACTGTAGTTTGATATCATCCATGTAGACGAGATGGCTAATGATAGCTTCATTCGATAGTCAGTATCTGTAGCCAGTCTTGCAGAACAGCAGTGGGGGCAAGGAAATATCACACTTGATGGTGACTTGTGCAGCTGACTTGAAGTTGACCCCTAGTGACATTCCAGGATTCATGTGTGAGACATTAAGTCATAGCCTGTCTTGTAGTCAATCCAGGCAGTGCACAGGTTGTTCAGTCTGGTCTCGCAGTGTCAAGGAACTGCCTACCAGGAGCTGGTGTTTTGCCCCTGTTGTGTTTCTGCCAGCTCATTTCTGGGCCCCGCATGTGTACCAAGCCACGTGCCTGTTCATCTTAAACCACTGTGATGCCTGAGAGGAGCTTCCATGTGGTACTGAACCAGATTATTAGCCATTAGTTGGATGAGACCAGTTCCTACTGGGGATCCTATGGGATCAGCACTGTCAAGCCTTTATTTAGCTATTCCAGGTGTATCTCATCCACTAGCAGCTTGTTCATTTGTGCTGCCAGATGCTCAAAGAGTGCAATTAGCTTCTTTAACCAGAAAGTGTGAATCATGTCTGGGCCTGGTGCTGTCCAACTCTTCATGCTTGAGACTGTGTCTTGCATGTCTGCCACTGTGATGTTTACTGGAGCTTGTTCAAGAAAGCTTGCTATGGACTGTACAGCTGGATTATTCTCCTGGCTTCTATCTAAGGCCTCAGGTACGGACAGTTTGGTCAACTTCTTAGGCATCCTTTTCTTCGTTATACTTTTCTGCAGCTATAATAGCTGGAGAAAGACAGATACCTAGCCCTCTACCCCTAATGGTTACACTTATGTATTCTTTAAAGTTCAAATGTACCCTCTGGGGCTGTTACTTATTGTGGGTATACAGTGGGGCAAAAATGTATTTAGTCAGCCACCGATTGTGCAAGTTCCCCCACCTAAAATGATGACAGAGGTCAGTAATTTGCACCAGAGGTACACTTCAACTGTGAGAGACAGAATGTGAAAAAAAAATCCATGAATCCACATGGTAGGATTTGTAAAGAATTTATTGGTAAATCAGGGTGGAAAATAAGTATTTGGTCAATAACAAAAATACAACTCAATACTTTGTAACATAACCTTTGTTGGCAATAACAGAGGTCAAACGTTTACTATAGGTCTTTACCAGGTTTGCACACACAGTAGCTGGTATTTTGGCCCATTCCTCCATGTAGATCTTCTCGAGAGCAGTGATGTTTTGGGGCTAACGCCGAGCAACACGGACTTTCAACTCCCGTCACAGATTTTCTATGGGGTTGAGGTCTGGAGACTGGCTAGGCCACTCCAGGACTTTCAAATGCTTCTTACGGAGCCACTCCTTTGTTGTGTTTTGGATCATTGTCATGTTGGAAGACCCAGCCTCGTTTCATCTTCAAAGTTCTCACTGATGGAAGGAGGTTTTGGCTCAAAATCTCGCGATACATGGTCCCATTCTGTCCTTAACACGGATCAGTCGTCCTGTCCCCTTGGCAGAAAAACAGCCCCATAGCATGATGTTTCCACCCCCATGCTTCACAGTAGGTATGGTGTTCTTGGGATGCAACTCAGTATTCTTCTTCCTCCAAACATGACGAGTTGAGTTTATACCAAAAAGTTCTACTTTGGTTTCATCTGACCACATGACATTCTCCCAATCCTCTGCTGTATCATCCATGTGCTCTCTGGCAAACTTCAGACGGGCCTGGACATGCACTGGCTTCAGCAGTGGAACACGTCTGGCACTGCGGGATTTGATTCCCTGCCGTTGTAGTGTGTTACTGATGTAGAGCTGGGCGATATGAGGTTTTTTCATATCACGATATGTTTTTTTCATTTCAGGCGATAACGATATCTATCACGATATAAGCCAAATCACTATATTTGTAAGATTTAAATGTGCCGTTGCTCACAAGTAAAATGTGAAATAATCAGCAGCTTGTTTTTATTTAAATATTTATTTCCCATAATAAGTTCAACAGGGTAGATGTACTTAAGGAACATGAGACTTTTTCAGATAAATAAAGGCAAATATTGCAAACTACACAAAAGGCAGCCGCTAAAGCGTTTAAGTTTCAAAATAGAACAAACGAAACAGACTACTAAATTGTCAATTCCACTTAGAAACAAAATATTAATTCTAAAAATAAATCTTAGTTTGTTTTACAGAAGAACAGACAAAACTGACTAACTTTTGTCAATATCAAATAAACTGAGAACTAAAAGGAAATTCTCAATCTCTCCTTGTTGTATAGCTGAGCTTTTCAAACAGTTTTAACAGTTACTTTAGTCTGACAAAAGCCGAATGACGAATTAGCGCTTCCAGTCAGAGACTGAGGCTACGTCCACACGTACACGGGTATTTTTGAAAACGGAGATTTTCCGTTTTCATTTTAAAAAATAATCCCGTCCACACATAAAGGCAGAAATGAAGGAAAACGCTGCTATGAACATGCCAAAGCAGCAGGTGGCGCTATATTCCTAACCGTGCAGAAATGTTGGCCAATCAGAAGTCTAGAAGCCTCGGTGGGAAAAAGTAAACAAAGCTGGGGCATAGAAGCAGAACCCAGTCGTATGTGTGGATGGACAGTAACTGTGTGTATATGTAAGCATTTAAACACTGCAGAGAGTAGAATTAACAGTATTGTAGAAATTAATTTCACCGAAACAATAACGTGGCGCACAGTGTGACGCATGCACCAGTTTATAGTATTTCCAGACTTGCTTTCGGCATAATTTACAGTGCACGCTACTCTGTTTTTTGTCAGACTTGAAATAGCCGAAATACCTTCACACTACGGAACTTCTATGGCTCTTCCGTTCGACAATCTCTCCGGCATTGGAACCATCATCTGTTTTCTCTTCGGTCACGCTCGGTTGATTTTTCTAGTCGGCACACTCATTTCCTCCATTACCCGCTGGCTGCTTCCCAAACAAACACACATGCGGCTTGGCACTTGTGCTGTACGTAACAAGTCACGCGACGTGACGCTGCGGCTGTGATTGGTTCGGCTCTGCGCTACTTGATTTGGATTGGCTGACCTTTTTTTTTTTTTTTTAAGAGGACAAGAGCGGCGAGGTCTATCGCGATAGCTTAATTTCTCTATCGAGTAAAAGTTATATCGCCTGGTGGCTTGGATCTCCGACTACCTCACCGACAGACCACAGTACGTCAGGCTGAAGGACATCACGTCTGACACAGTGGTCAGCAGCACAGGAGCACCACAGGGAACTGTACTGTCCCCTCTTCTCTTCACCCTGTACACCTCTGACTTCTGCTACAACTCTGAATTATGCCACATTCAGAAGTTTGCAGACGACACAGCCATCATGGGGTGTATCTGGGATGATCAGGAAGAGGAGTACAGAAGTCTGGTGAGGAACTTTGTCGCATGGAGTCACACAAACCACCTGCAACTCAACACCTCAAAGACTAAGGAACTGGTTGTGGACTTCGGGAGGTCTAGAGCAGGTCCACTGCCGGTTCAGATAGAGGGGGAGGAGGTGGAGGTGGTCAACAAGTACAAGTACCTCGGGCTGTGGGTGGACAATAAACTGGACTGGTCATGCAACACAGAGCACCTGTATAAAAAAGCCCAAAGCCGACTGTACTTCCTCAGGAGGCTGAGGTCTTTTAACATCTGCAGGAAGCTCCTGAGGATGTTTTACCAGTCGGTGGTTGCTGGAGTACTTTTCTATGCTGTGGTGTGCTGGGGGAGCAGCACAGCAAAGAAGGACTCATCCAGGCTGGAAAAACTGATCAGGAGGGCTAGCTCTGTGGTCGGCATGAAGCTGGACACTCTGGTGACAGTGGCAGAGAAAAGGACATTAAAGAAACTGATGGACATTATGGACAATGCCAGGCATCCTCTGCACACGGCCATTAACAACCAGAAGAGTCTGTTCAGTGACAGGTTGCTTCTCCCAAAGACAAGAACTAACAGACTTAAAAACTCCTTTGTCCCACACGCCATCAGACTGTTTAACGCCTCTCTGGAGGGGAGAGGGAGGGGAAACAGGAGGACAAAGGAGGGGGGAACAACTAAGCTGTAGTGCCTCTTCACCTCACTGTGCAATACCTTTTGTGCAATACTTTTGTAAATAGTCAACGGTGCAATAGACTCAATACTTGAAATGTGCAATTCACTTGTATTTTTATTTTTATTCCTATTTATTCTATTTATCCCCTTCGTATATTTTATTTATATCGTCTCTGTATTTATATATATGTGTGTGTGTATAACTCTGTAACTTCTGTCGGTGCTGTGCTTTTTTGGAAATCGAATTTCCCAGAGGAACCCACCCGAGGGATTAATAAAGTTCTATCTAATCTAATCTAATATCGCGATACATATCGTTATCGTTGTATCGCCCAGCTCTATACTGATGGTGACCTTTGTTACTTTGGTCCCAGCTCTCTGCAGGTCATTCACCAGGTCCCCCCGTGTGGTTCTGGGATCTTTGCTCACCGTTCTCATGATCATTTTGACCCCACGGGATGAGATCTTGCGTGGAGCCCCAGATCGAGGGAGATTATCAGTGGTCTTGTATGTCTTCCATTTTCTGATGATTGCTCCCACAGTTGATTTTTTCACACCAAGCTGCTTGCCTATTGTAGATTCACTCTTCCCAGTCTGGTGCAGGTCTACAATACTTTTCCTGGTGTCCTTCGAAAGCTCTTTGGTCTTGGCCATGGCGGAGTTTGGAGTCTGACTGTTTGAGGCTGTGGACAGGTGTCTTTTATACAGATGATGAGTTCAAACAGGTGCCATTCATACAGGTAACGAGTGGGGGACAGAAAAGCTTCTTACAGAAGACGTTACAGGTCTGTGAGAGCCAGAGATTTTCCTTGTTTGAGGTGACCAAAAACTTATTTTCCACCCTAATTTACGATTAAATTCTTTACAAATCCTACCATGTGAATTCATGGATTTTTTTTTTTCACATTCTGTCTCTCACAGTTGAAGTGTACCTCTGGTGCAAATTACTGACCTCTGTCATCATTTTAGGTGGGGGAACTTGCACAATCGGTGGCTGACTAAATACTTTTTTGCCCCACTGTATTTGGTCATCTCTTTTCTTTCTCTTGCTGTCACCACATACTATTGGTAAGGCAAGGCAAGGCAAGGCAAGGCAAGTTTATTTGTATAGCACAATTCAACAACAAGGTGATTCAAAGTGCTTTACAGAGACATTAGAAACAAGAACAAATAAAAAGCATGATTTAAAATTGATTAAAACAAGCAAATAAACTAACTAACTAATTAACAAACAAACAAACAAACAAACAACAGTATATAAAATCAAAACAGATAAAATCAGAACAGTAGATAAAATCAGTAGTTAAATGTAAGTTTTGAAATTTAAGCTTAAAGTGTGGATTTGGTGCTTTATTCAAATGCAGCTGAGAACAGGTGAGTCTTCAACCTGGATTTAAATAAACTGAGTGTTTCAGCTGATCTGAGGCTTTCTGGGAGTTTGTTCCAGATATAAGGAGCATAAAAGCTGAATGCAGCTTCTCCGTGTCTGGTTCTGACTCTGGGAACTGATAAAAGACCGGATCCAGATGACCTGAGGGATCTGGATGGTTCATACTGGGTCAGGAGGTCATTGATGTATTTTGGTCCTAAACCATTCAGAGCTTTATAGGCCAGCATCAGAACTTTAAAGTCTATCCTCTGACGGACAGGCAGCCAGTGTAAGGACCTCAGAGCTGGACTGATGTGGTCCACTTTTTTGGTCTTAGTGAGGACTCGAGCAGCAGAGTTCTGAATGAGCTGTAGTTGTCTGACTGATTTTTTAGGTAGACCTGTAAAGATGCTGTTACAGTAATCAAGCCTACTAAAGATGAATGCATGGACTAGTTTTTCCAGGTCCTGTTGAGACATCAGATCTTTTATCCTTGATATATTCTTGAGGTGATAGTAAGCTGACTTTGTTATTGTCTTAATGTGTTTTTCTAAGTTTAGGTCTGCATCCATCACTACACCCAAATTTCTCGCCTGGTTTGTGGTTTTTAGATGTATAGATTGAAGTTCTCTGGTGACCTGTAATCGTTTTTCTTTGGCGCCAAAGACTATTACCTCAGTTTTGTTTTTGTTTAGCTGGAGAAAATTGTGGCACAACCAGTCATTGATTTCCTCAATGCATTTACCAAGAGCCTGTACAGGGCCTCGGTCTCCTGGTGACATTGTGATATATATTTGTGTGTCATCTGCATAGCTGTGATAGTTTATTTTGTTGTTGTTTATAATCTGTGCCAGTGGGAGCATGTAGATGTTAAACAGAAGGGGTCCCAAGATGGAACCTTGGGGAACTCCACATGTGATACTTGTCTGCTCAGATGTGAAGTTACCTATTGATACAAAGTATTTCCTGTTTTCTACGTATGTTTTGAACCAGTTTAGTACAGTTCCTGAAAGACCTGTCCAGTTCTCCAGTCGTTTGAGTAATATGTTGTGGTCAACTGTATCAAATGCTGCACTGAGATCCAGTAAAACTAGGACTGACATTTTTCCACTGTCTGTATTCAGACATATGTCATTAAACACTTTGGTCAGAGCGGTTTCAGTGCTGTGGTTCTGTCTAAAACCTGACTGGAAGGCATCGTAGCAATTATTCTGTTTTAAGAAGTAACTGAGCTGTTGAGAAACTGCTTTTTCAATGATCTTACTTAAAAACGGGAAATTTGAGATGGGCCTGTAGTTGTTCATTTGTGTCTTGTCAAGATTGTCCTTTTTCAGTATAGGTTTGATTACAGCAGTTTTTAGTGATTCTGGAAACACACCTGATAATAAAGAAAAGTTGAGCATAATAATAAGCATAATATCCAACAGAATTAATTACCAGACAATGTCTCTCTCACTCCCTCACTCTCTCACACACCTACACACACATTCTCTTGTCTAAGCTTAAGATTTCTCAAGGTCAATGCTGAAGAGAAAGTGAGTGGGTGTATCTCACAGAGGCCATAGAGCAGCAGAGCAGATGATGAAGTATGCCAGTTGTTCTGCATATAATCATCTGTCGCATTTGCATACTGAGCTCATTGACTCTCACCCTTCAGTGTCTTTTTATGCATTGCACACTTATTTGAAAATATTTTTGATACATTGCAGTTTTTGAGTTTCACAGAACAGGCAGAGCGTTTTCTTCATAAGAAGAAATAATTTCAAAGGGAGTTGCAAGCAGAATGTTTTTGTAGAAATAACTCCAGACTCTGTGATCATTCATGTTATTATAAACTGCAGATGTGAGAGTTACACTATTTGGTGTTGCAGTGAAAGGTAACATTTTAATCCTGCACAAATGAACCATTCTCAAAGTTTGGGGAGCTCACCTTTAGGAATTATGTGTACTGGATCTTGGCAGTAGTGTTAGGCAAATATAATGCTAAAATATTATACTGTATAATATATTGTACTTGGAACAATAAAAAGAAAGAATGAAGAATGTGTTCATGCCTGGTTCCAGACTTGCTTCCAATATTTCAGCATCATCCTAAAACTGGATTAGGGCAAATGAATGATGAATGGTGATTGATAATTTGATTACCTTTGCTCCTCCCCTTTGTGAGTGTGGACGCTTCATCTCTTTGCTCTTGAATGCTTTGCTTCTTATATTGATTTTTATTGATTTTTATGCTGATTTTTTCCCTTTTTTCCATGTGAGCTTACCTGCGATAACTTCTGGACACTTGTAGATCATTAGGACTAGAGTGTTCTTAACAGAAACAGCAACATTTTATGGTTACCTTGTCCTCAGCGCTCCGTGTGTCTGTGGCCTAGACACAGCTGAAGCCTGATTACAGCGTCTGGGCACCGAGCAGCCTCAATAGCCTGGAAAGGTGCTAACCGCTAGGCTAACTAGCAACAAGATGCCTTCCCTCTCCACAGATGACTACCACAGCCTCCTGCAGAAGATTGCAGTACTGGAGACAAAAATTCATCGTTTAGAAGTAAACGTGGAGGTAAATGGACTGTGTGGAAATGAAACAACCTTGCCTTTGATTCAAAACAATGGCGATGAGCAAGCTAGTACACAGCTAAGGAGCACAGATAACATGACCAAGAAAGTAGACTCTGTGCATTATTATAAATCCTCAAGTGATAATCCCCCCTTAGACTGTCTTGGTGCAAAACCAAGACATAAATCATGTCTCCTGGAAGGGGGAGGACGTATCACAGGCAGGGCACAGCGAGCTGAAATCTCTGAAACCGACTGGCCTTCACTTCCTACGAGACAGAGAAGCTCTTCTACCCCTGTATACGGGAGGAAACAGGACTGGACAACCGTGAATAGGAAGGTTAACAACAAACCTCCAAAACAACTGAATGTGAAACTGCAGAACAGATTTGCTCCACTATCAAAGGACCCTGGATCTATATCGGACAACCATCCATCTAAAAGCAGCGAAATAAGGTCTGAAAATCTGTTGAAAAGTGAAAGGCCACAGAGAAAGCTAAAGGCTAGGCCTGAAACTCTGATTGTGGGTGACTCTGCCGTAAAGGATGTACAAAGGATGTGCGGTAAGAACACTAAAGTCCTCTGCTTTCCTAACGATATGGTCAACAACCTGAAGGAGAGAATTCTTCAAATTGCAGATGAATATCCAACTGTGACAAACATTGTTCTGCATACAGGGTCAAACGATGTGTCCAAACAACAGTCGGAGGTTCTGAAACGGGACTTTACTGGATTATTAAATACTGTAAACTCTCTGAATGCAGCTGTATTCATCAGTGGACCTGTACCGCCGGTCAGAGGAGGAGACGAGAGATTCAGCAGGTTGTTTACACTGAATAAATGGCTTATATCAGCATGTGCTGACCACTCAGTGCATTTTATCGACAACTTTAATATTTTTGGGAACGCAGGCATCTGTTCAAAGCAAATGGATTTAATTTTAACAAGTCAGGGGTGAAACTGTTCACCTCCAACTTGTTTTATTCCATACGTCATCCATCCGTGCTTGGTGCCAAGGCTGAGATAAACGAGGAGTTATCTCATAAAGAGGAACAAACAGTACTCCAAGAACAGACAAAGCCCAGCAGAAACCTTGAGGAGGAGCTCCATTTGCCCCCACCCGGGAAGAGCCCCAGAAAGGAGAGACATCCATGGCATCTGAGGAAGAGCCTCAGAAAGGAGAGACATCTAAGGCAAGAAGAGGGGTCCCTATTTGCCTCCAACTCTCTCAACAACACCAACGACCAGGACAAGGGACCACGACCTTCCCCAGTCCCCCAAACCCCTGACAGGCCATCACCCTCCTCCCCCTCCCTTTCTCCCTCCTCCCCACACCTGAAATTCACTGAGGAGATGATGGAGCGGGTCAATGCTGGGCTCAGATCTACCCCCCGTCCCAATCCCTTTTTGTCCCCCATAAACCCCCCACCAGAGCGGCCAAAGGTTCGCCATCGAGCCCCACCCTCAACAGAGCAATCGAAGTCACATTGCCCAGCCTCGCCCCCCTTAGTTCCTCTTCATGCCCTGTCTCCGCAGTCTGATGCGTGATGTGTGAAGGGTCCGGGCTGTGAGGATTATGGCAGTGATGACTTTTCCCAGGAGAAGCTGGGACCCTGTTTACTAGAAGGTTTTAAAATTTCTGTACTTTTAGGTGACAGGAGACATGTGGCCTGGTCAAAACACAGAGAGCTGCACTCTAAAAGATCTTTAAACATAGTAAACATACCTTGTGTGCCACAGACTGCTCCCAAACACGAGGGGACAAGTAATACCTCTAAAACACTTAAGTTGGCTTTATTAAACATTAGATCTCTAGCTGGGAAAACATTTTTAATTAATGATTTAATCACTGAGCACAGCCTTGATTTTATGTTTTTAACTGAAACTTGGTTGGACCAAAGTAACAGTGGAGCTGTTCTCATCGAGACGACCCCTCCTAACTACAGTTTTATCAGTGAGGTCAGGGCGAGCAGGAGAGGAGGAGGGGTTGCTGTCTTATTTAATGAATCATTTCAATGTAAGCAGCTATCTCCTGGAAGTTTTCAGTCTTTTGAATATGTGGCTTTACAGCTGAAGGCCCCATCCAAAGTTGTGTTTCTTAATGTTTACAGGCCTCCCAAATACTGCACAGACTTTTTTAATGACCTCAGTGAACTGCTGTCTGTGATCTGTGTTGATTTTGACTGTGTAATTATTGCTGGGGATTTTAACATTCATGTGGACAACCCTCAGGACAAAGGGACTAAAGACCTGAGTAACACTCTGGGCAACTTTGGGCTGACTCAGCATGTAACAGAGGCCACACATAATAGAGGACACACTCTTGACCTACTGATCTCCAAAGGCCTGAGCATTTCAAAGGTTACTGTGTCTGATGTGGGCCTGTCTGATCATTACTGTGTTTTCTTTGAAAGTAAAATCTCAGCCCACACAAATATATCAACAACAGTGATCACAAAACGGTGTATAACTGAACACAGTAGTGCAATTTTTAACCAGGTCTTCCCATTAACACCTGACCTGTCCAGAGGGTCAGTCAATGAGCTCGTCAATAGCTTCAATGCTAACATGTTAAATGTAATGGACACTATTGCTCCCATTAAGGTGAAGGTTATCTCTGGAAGGAAAAAGTCTCCATGGAGAAACTCCACACTGGTGAAAAATGAAAAAAGAGAGTGTAGGAAAGCTGAGCGCAGATGGAGAAAAACAAACCTCCAGGTTCATTATGACATTTATAAAGAGAAACTTCACAATTATAATTTACAACTGAGGAATGCAAGAAGGTCCTACTTCTCTGACATCATCACTAAAAACAGCCATAATGCTCGGGTCTTATTTTCTACAGTTGACAGGCTAACAAACCCCCCTGTGTCAGTGGCAGCTGAACTTCATTCGACCATGGCCTGCAATGACTTTGCCAAATTCTTCACTGAAAAAATCCAAAAAATTAGACAAGCAATTGGTACATCAACAGCAGATCCAGGATATGTACTGTGTCCACCAAAAAACTGTTTAAACACCATGAAACAGTTTCAACCTATTAACAGCAAAGACCTGGAGGACATCTTAGGTCAACTGAACTCCTCCTCTTGCTGTTTAGATGTCCTGCCAACAAGTTTTTTCAAAAAGGTCTCAAAGACTTTAGAGTCAGACCTGTTACAGATCGTCAACTTTTCTTTATTATCAGGTGTGTTTCCAGAATCACTAAAAACTGCTGTAATCAAACCTACACTGAAAAAGGACAATCTTGACAAGACACAAATGAACAACTACAGGCCGATCTCAAATTTCCCGTTTTTAAGTAAGATCATTGAAAAAGCAGTTTCTCAACAGCTCAGTTACTTCTTAAAACAGAATAACTGCTACGATGCCTTCCAGTCAGGTTTTAGACAGAACCACAGCACTGAAACCGCTCTGACCAAAGTGTTTAATGACATATGTCTGAATACAGACAGTGGAAAAATGTCAGTCCTAGTTTTACTGGATCTCAGTGCAGCATTTGATACAGTTGACCACAACATATTACTCAAACGACTGGAGAACTGGACAGGTCTTTCAGGAACTGTACTAAACTGGTTCAAAACATACGTAGAAAACAGGAAATACTTTGTATCAATAGGTAACTTCACATCTGAGCAGACAAGTATCACATGTGGAGTTCCCCAAGGTTCCATCTTGGGACCCCTTCTGTTTAACATCTACATGCTCCCACTGGCACAGATTATAAACAACAACAAAATAAACTATCACAGCTATGCAGATGACACACAAATATATATCACAATGTCACCAGGAGACCGAGGCCCTGTACAGGCTCTTGGTAAATGCATTGAGGAAATCAATGACTGGTTGTGCCACAATTTTCTCCAGCTAAACAAAAACAAAACTGAGGTAATAGTCTTTGGCGCCAAAGAAAAACGATTACAGGTCACCAGAGAACTTCAATCTATACATCTAAAAACCACAAACCAGGCGAGAAATTTGGGTGTAGTGATGGATGCAGACCTAAACTTAGAAAAACACATTAAGACAATAACAAAGTCAGCTTACTATCACCTCAAGAATATATCAAGGATAAAAGATCTGATGTCTCAACAGGACCTGGAAAAACTAGTCCATGCATTCATCTTTAGTAGGCTTGATTACTGTAACAGCATCTTTACAGGTCTACCTAAAAAATCAGTCAGACAACTACAGCTCATTCAGAACTCTGCTGCTCGAGTCCTCACTAAGACCAAAAAAGTGGACCACATCAGTCCAGCTCTGAGGTCCTTACACTGGCTGCCTGTCCGTCAGAGGATAGACTTTAAAGTTCTGATGCTGGCCTATAAAGCTCTGAATGGTTTAGGACCAAAATACATCAATGACCTCCTGACCCAGTATGAACCATCCAGATCCCTCAGGTCATCTGGATCCGGTCTTTTATCAGTTCCCAGAGTCAGAACCAGACACGGAGAAGCTGCATTCAGCTTTTATGCTCCTTATATCTGGAACAAACTCCCAGAAAGCCTCAGATCAGCTGAAACACTCAGTTTATTTAAATCCAGGTTGAAGACTCACCTGTTCTCAGCTGCATTTGAATAAAGCACCAAATCCACACTTTAAGCTTAAATTTCAAAACTTACATTTAACTACTGATTTTATCTACTGTTCTGATTTTATCTGTTTTGATTTTATATACTGTTGTTTGTTTGTTTGTTTGTTTGTTAATTAGTTAGTTAGTTTATTTGCTTGTTTTAATCAATTTTAAATCATGCTTTTTATTTGTTCTTGTTTCTAATGTCTCTGTAAAGCACTTTGAATCACCTTGTTGTTGAATTGTGCTATACAAATAAACTTGCCTTGCCTTGCCTTATATGTACTGTTTAAGTAAAGAATAGTGCCCAGCAGAATCTGCTTCCTTGTTTTCTGTGATTGAAAAGATAAGATAAGATAAGATAAGATAACCTTTATTAGTCCCACACGTGGGAAATTTGTTTTGTCACAGCAGGAAGTGGACAGTGCAAAAGTTATGAGGCAAAAATTAGAATACAATAAGAATAAATACAGTACACAACTGTACAGAATAGAATAAAATACTATATACAGTAGAATAAAATAAAATAAATATACAATAAGATAAAAAATAAAAATAGAATACAAATACAAATACTATATACAACTGAGTAAAAATACAACGATGACAGAAAGGATTATTGCACTTAGTATTATAAAAGGAGGCTCATGTGGCACCTGTTACCCACTACACTGCTCTGATATTGTCATGGTGGCAGCTTTGCAAGTTGTTTAAAGGGCCATCTGTTTATGATCTGAAAATTTCTGCTTTATGCTTGTGTGGGCATTTCATTAGCACTCTGCAGCATTTCACCTGCAAGTGTGAAGCCCATTAACACTGTTATTAGAAGAGCTCAGTTCATGTTATGTTCAGGCCAGAGGTGTCCTCTTGGAGGGAAAGAATCAAAGCAGAGCATCTGCTGGAGCATCCTGATGAGAATAAACTCTCCTGCAATCCTCACTGGATAAACACTTGGAGCCAAAATGAAGGAAAAATACAGCAGTCATAACTTCCAACAAAGACAGTTCCTTTACTTTCAAAACAAACCTGTACACAACAAAGGCTTAAAACCGAATACTACACAGAAAACCTTGACTCCTCTGAGCTTTGGATCGAAATCACTACGGTTTTATAGAAATATTCAGCTTTAATTTACGTGATTTAAAGAACAGAAATATCCTAGTCCAGAAAAAGTAAACTCAAATGACAGAGTTAAATTAATAAAGAAACTTAGAGAATGAGTATGATAGAACAAACACTGAGAATAATACTAATAATAGCAGTTAAATGCTACTAATGTGTCTTCCCAACATGTTTGTCTGTTTGCCTTTTCTACAGTAGCTATCATCAAAGACACTAAGATTTAAATTACAGCAGAATTAAAAATGTTAAGTGACTTCTTTCAGAGTACTGAAATGAATACCTGCACTGACAAATCATTCATGATATCAATCTTAAAAGGCTTTGTCACATGCTCATTACTCATATCTTACGTCCCCTCCCACTGCATTGCTACTTTTCACATCATCCCACGTAACAAAATTGGTATGGCCCAGATGTGGCCCACACAATGTGCTTACACATGGCCCACATACTGCAAAGAATGACGGCCCTTTGGTGGCCCAGATCTGGTTTACCAGAGTTGGCCCACAAATTGGGCCAGCACAAGGCCAGTTGCAGACACACTGGTGGTCCTGTGCTGGCCCATGTGTGGATTACCTTTAGCAAACCTAATCTGGTGTGTACAGCGTCTCTTTATGTCTGTCTCCACGTTGGTTGAGTGTGGAGTAAGTGCATATGAGAGCATGAGGGTGGGAATGGATGTTTGTATCTGTGTGTGCCTGTATGTCTGTGTCTATATGTCAGGTTGGGTATCAGACGCCACCTCTCTGGGGACATCTCAGGCCCTCCAAGGTTTGGAGGCCTATCTCCCCCCTGCTGAGTGAGCCCTCATCTGGGACTCTCCTCAGCTCTTTCTGGGACAGTGGCGCGGCTGCCCCTCTGTTGGTCTTCCTTGGTCTCTTGTGTTCTGGGGGCCTCTGGATGTCTGGAGTTTTGAGCTCCTCCATACCTGCTTCATGCCCTGGAGGACGGGGCTGTGGCCCCCCACACCCTCTAGCAGATCATTACATGAAGGAACCTTTTAAAAAAACAAGCGCGTCCATGCTCACAGGTGTACACATGGGTGATCACACCCACAAACTACACCCTTTTTGGCTCCTACCTCAAAGCACACTGTGTTCTGTTGATCTTATGTGCTGCACAATAATGTTTAATATTTAGTATTTACTGTCATATTCCCATATATCATTGTGATGTTGTTTATTCTATTACTCTTGTTCTCTTCTGCTTGTTTTCTTTTTTCTTTCTCAACAGGTGATCCAGGTGATCGATAGATGCATTTTCTTTTTCTTTTGTTTTTTGTCCTTCTTCCCCGTCCCTCTTCTCAGCTGTTTCTCTTTCCCTCTTTCTTTCTCCCCTTCTTTCCCCAGTCAAGTCTGTCCCGTATTCAGCAAGTGAAAATAAAATAAACAATAAAAGGTGAATCAAATGGACCATTACGGCAAGGCTGGGATGGTCAATTTGGTAAAGTAAATCCGTTGGGCATCTTTCTTTGCCTTTAGACAATAATTCTGATGGCAAAAGAGCCAAACGGGACAGGCAAAAAAAAAAAAAAAAGCAAACCTAATCTGGGCCACCAAAGGGGCGTCATTCTTTGTGGTATGTGGGTCATGTGTAAATTGTGTGCAGCCACGGGCCAGTTGCAGACACACAGGTGGTCCTGTGCTGGCCCAGAACAGTTTCAGCTCTGGCCCCAGATGTCAACCTAATGTGTACCTTAATCAAGTAATAACAACATGTGCCAGAACATAATAGTGCAAAGTAACTGTTCAGACAGTGAATGGACTGATTCTCATATAGCACTTTTCTACTGTCCCAGATTAATTAAAGTGCTCTATACAACATGCCACATTGTCCCAATCACACACTTTCTCTAACCTGAGTGCTTCCTAACTACATTCATACACATTCACGACACGCAGACTGGACGAGCCAGGAATCGAACCACTAACCTTCCAACCTGTCAAGAAGCCGCTCTACCTCCAGAGCTACAGCCACCGGCTGACAAAAATGAGTAAACCGTTGCTAGGTTTTAGATAAAATGTACACTCACAAACCTGTCAAACCTGCATTTGAAACGTTGGCTACCATAGCAGTATAGTGTTGCACCATGGCATTTGGGTCTTCTAACTAAAATAGGAACATAAATAGCGCCGTCATTGCCAGACCCCCAATCACAGCACAAATATATCCATAAATAAGAAAACAATATAACAGTGAAAACATTAAAACGTTAAACATTAAATGAAATACATTAAAAAAAAAAAAAAACTTCATGCATGGCCCACATCTCGTTGACATACACCCTGCCCTGACATTGGTCAGTCAGAAGAGCCAGCTTGATGCCAGATCCGGGCCAGACCTGCTTTCTATGGGCCTGCGCCACATAAACCAAACTACAATCGGGCCAGGTGTGGCATGCCATCACATAGACAGTGCCATCTATGCCAGGCCTGCCCCATATCTGGATGACATATGTCTTATCATGCCAGAAGTCAACCAGCAGTGCCGGCTTGATACCAGATCCGGGCCAGACCTGCTTGCTATGTGGGATGTTGATGTTTAATCAGCTGCAGAGTAAGATTGTTTTCACATCTGAAAGAAAAACTTGCTGAACTAAATTATAATATGCACATATCAATTAAAGGTGCTTAACCAAATTTCAACAACTTTAATTAAGCTATCGGTGCACACCTTTGCTAGAATTTCAGTAACAAAATGCATACAAAAGTGTACATGAAAGCAAAAAAAAGTTAATAACAGAAGATGCATTAGACCTAGTTGATGTGGATGGTGACCCCTAATTACATCACAAGCTTCTTAGCTGATGTTACAACTATTAAATTTGTCTGGAAGATTATATGAGTATTATACAATAGATCAATTAACAGTCAATGTAAGTGAAGTTTAGTAACAGAACTGTGACAGCTGTGGTGGTCTCATCAAAAAAATATTGGCATTATATTTATTTTTATAATGCCTTTTCTAATAATCAGTATGTGTTTAGAAACATTTCACATGTCCACACTGTGCTAAAGGCTTTGGTCTCAAACCACGCAAGATGAAAATTATGTTTCCAGGACCAATATCATAAAACAGCAGCCTGAAATCAATGCAATAAAACAGCAATGTCAACACAAAACTAAGTGAAGGGCACACCTGCTGAGGTTCACTTTTATATATATCACTGTACATTTTTATTTACACATACAAATTTTGGTTGCTTACACATATATAGGACTACTTTATGTCTATATTCCTCTAAGAGCTGTGTAACACCCAAATTTCTCATTCGCGGGATAATAAAGGTTTATTCTATTCTTTTATGCATCTCTCTATTGCAGCTTCACATTATTTTATATTTTACTTTTACTTTTACTTTATCTGACAGTTTATATTATGTTGTTTTGTATATAGAACAGCCAAACAAGCACCCAGCTGTGTATATAAATAGCAGTAAAATTGTTAATTAATAACAAGTGACTCAATTAGTGCTGTCAAAATTAACGCGTTAACGCAAAATAATCCGCCATCACGGTCAACGCAATTAAATTTTTTAACGCAATTAACACATCCAGAATGCAGAATGACTCAAAATCCCTGAAATGTTTCTGTCAACGCATTTCAGGCAGTTTGTCCAAGTAGAGTTACCTTCGCATATGTGCAAATAGGCAGTTGATCTGTTAGTATATAGGTTTTTTAAAAAGTTGTATTTCACAGGAGAGAACCTGTGCTAAAAGACTGAAGAAAACTATTCAAATTCTCTTTGAATTTAAGCATATATTCTTTGTGTTTATTCTGCATTTACTTCATTATATTGCATAAATGTCGGTTACAAGCTTAAATATAAAGTTGAAAATGTAATTGCAACCACGCTATTGATCAAGTAATTGCGATTAATTGCGATTAATTAAAGGAAATTGTTGTTTTTTTAATCTATTGACAGCACTAGTTTGTATATTTATCTGAGATTAGTTAACAGTGAGACAGGGTATGTTTCGCAAACCCTGACTGGTTGGTTCTCTGGGATGAGCTGAAGGAGAGAGAAGGAGGGGAACAGCGAGGCCAAGGTAGCTCATGCTCTGTGGCAGACTGAGTGCGCTGCTGGATATGTAGTAGTTGCAACTAGCTACTAACGCTTGAGAAAAACAGTAAAAGTCAGTTGTGAACTGTGTTTTCCCGACACTGAGTTGCTGTGTGTGTGGGACTACCACATTTCGCAGCAGTTTCCCCCTTCAGCCCCACAACACCGCAACAGCGTGGTTTGTTGAACTGCAAACGGCAATAAAGGAGTGAGGACTACTTGGGTGAGTAATGCCATGTCACTCCTTTCTTTTAACACAAACTACTGCTTACTAGCATTTGACTCTTAGATATATTCATAACCCCTACATTTATTCTAATGCTTTGTGGCAGCTTTTGAACATCTGTGCCAGATTTGTCTATTCTATCGATTCTTTAGCAACATAAGAAAGCTGTTTTTACATTTAATTACTAGTAGTCGGAATAGTATTTGTTCTTTTAAAAATTGTGTTCAGATACAAATTTTGTTGTGAAAGTCAAAGCCAAATTTAAGACATGCATAATCCAGGCTGTATAGTTGAGAATAAAGTAATTTAGCTTGTCCTTCTAAAAAATACATTCTATGAATTCCATACCCGCAACTGAATCATCAGAAACATTTTGGGGTAGCTTATGTTAAATATAAAAACTATCACGTGTTTTATCGGGTCAAAACACATTAGAAACTGTATGTATTGGAAGCTAGCTTTTGACAAGCATGTAGTAACTTCATTTAATTTTGGCCTTTTTTTAAAAAAAACTGAGATCTTAAATTGTTGTCTCTTTTCTAAACTGAAGGTGGTGAAACCAAACTTTCTGACATTGTAGTAAATGGTGTTTTTAAATATTTTTTGTTAATAAGTACTATATGCTAGTATATTTTGGCTGAATGAGAGCTACATGATCTGGTTGTACAGCCAATAAAAACCAAATAACTATCTAAATATTTTGCTGGTTTTTCTTCCCCTCCTTGGTTTTTACTTTTCTGGGTTTATAGAATTATTATTAAGATAGTTGAAATAGATTTCTTTGAGGCTCTGGATCAGCAGTCCACACATTACATCAAACCCTTGGAAGTCTAGAAAAGGACCTGTTGGCATCAAATGAGTGGTAAGTTTTTGGTTTTCAACTGTATTAACAATCTTCAGTGTTATTTATAGAATTCATGCTGAACTTTGATCATACTTTAGATCAGTGGTTCCCAAACTGTTTTTGCTAGGCCCCCCTTTGTT